>NC_133933.1:26905528-26975528 GCF_031877795.1 Strix aluco
ATATCTTATTTTAGTAATTTGTCATAATCATATAAAATAGATTATATTGGCCTTTTAAGAGCAAGATTTGGCCCTAGCATTGTTCCATTAGTTTTGAAGTAAAACGTGAAAGCTTATTTCCCAAGGACTGTACAAAAATGTAGAGTTTAGCACTGCCTAGCATGTCAGGGAGCCTGTTCAGTGATCTAGGCAGACTATTTTTTTCCATCAAGGGAGGCCTGGTTTGTGAACGTCTCTGGTAAAAAGGGAAGGTTGGAAAAGCTCATGCTTCAACTCTGCTCGGAAAAAGAAGGTACCCGGTATCTGCTTTATAAAATGACCATACAGGTGTTGAGATGGTCTAATGAACAACCAGAGAAAAGTAAGAAACCCCCATGAAATTTTTGTCCACATTATCAAAGGACTGTTTTAAACTTAGGAGGCAGGTTTTCTGAAGTTACTGATGTAACATGCTGTAGGACAGAAGCAGAGAGAGGCCTCAGGTACTTAGGCATCATATTAAAGCTCTGAGGTGCATGTCAGAGGCGTTTGCTGTCAGTCCTGAGCAACTACCATGGGGAGAGACCAGAAATGGCTTCTGGCTGCTGTTGCAGGGCACTGAAGCTGTGTCACTTGGAACACTTGGTTTTTCTACATAGTGACTGGTCTACAGGTAAGAAGCCCTTAAATTCAGATGAAATCCTTCCTTCATTTGATAAGTATGGTTTGGAAAACATTGCCAATAAATGTTTTCTGTTTTGGGGAGGTAAGCAGGGTGATGGCACATGCCTATGACATCAGACAGCCACAGAGTGTGGCAGCATCATGCCAACCAGCTGCAGGGCCTTGTTTAGAGAGCTTGTAGTGTAGCAGACTTGCACATTACACATCTTTATATACCCATATTTTAGACAAAGAAAAAAATCTCAGAAAAGACTGCAAAGGATGAGCAAAAGTGAAACTACACGTGAGACAGGATGGCAGAGCTACCAAACACTTTAACAAGGTATTTTCAAACAGAATTATTAATTAAAAACTAATTAATTCAGCCTACTTGTCAATTTTAGGCTATGGCTCCTTTTCTGAAAGAATTATTGTTTGATTGTATTTTGACATGTGGTAAAGCCAAACAGAAGTGACCTTTCTCCTATCATATAGAATAACCAGAAGAATTGGGAGAAATGCCTGACACCCAAGTAGCCTCAACAGTTGGTACGCTGTAGCTGTCAGCATGAAATCAAGTGCAAAATTGCCAGATTTGGAGTCCTTCCTAAAATTGCTTGCTCTGTCAAGTGGAAGTAAAGGACATTGACCAGAAAAATGACACAAGACTTTTCCAGAGGCAATCTTTGCAGAAACTCCAACTCACCTATACAGGAACTGTATCCTTCCTCTGCACACTGAGTTGCCAGTTTAGGGAAGACTTGTCACTATCTCTGCCTCACAACCTGCACAGAAATCTAGTGAAAATCAGAAGAAAAGACATGGTAGTTTCCTTTTCAAATGGCTACAGTTTGGTCTTCCCAAAAGTAAGAGAGACAGTCTGTCATGAGAACTTTCTATTGTCATAAATGGCAAATTTGTAATAGTAGCTTGCTATTATCTGAGCAAAATTTTGAAGCTATTTCACAAGAGACGGAAGGACTTGCACCCTCTTGCTTCCAGTGGAAGGATTTAAAGAATGGTGTTAGCACTACTGTCCTCTAACTAGGTATGTGTGTGAGATATATTTTGACATTGTTCTCTATAAAAAAGCATCTCATATTTGGTTTTGCTTGAGATGGATGAAAACTTAGGCAACAACTTGTCCCAGGAGGAACGTATTGCAGATATCTTTTAAAATAAGGAGGAATGGCAAACAGGGAAGATGTATTTCTTCAGAATAAATTATATTAATGAACAAAAAGAGCTTCTGCCATACTGTTTATTTAGAATAATGAAATATTCTGTCTTTCAAAGGGATGCTATGGTGTTCTCATTTTGATTTTTCTGCTATAATTTCTGTAAGTATGATGAATATTATACTTTTGCCACCGAAATAATTGTACTGAATGAAGGTAGTGCATCTGTTACGAGTATGTACACCAGGGGTTATCTTGACCCAACAAGACATTAATGACTCCAGTCAAGGAATATGAAGTTTTGGAGAAGTAGAGGTGATCTAGAAAGATCATTTGCATTGCCTGCATACTAATTAGAGAGTAAGTCACACTCCAATATTATAACAGACTTTAACCAAGTAAGCTCCCAGAAATGGTTTACTATCTCATCTTCATGTTGATACTAAGTTATATTTGAAAAACTAATAGATTGGCCATGTCCTCCCCAAAGTGTTTGATTTAAAGTTCAAGCTTTTTTAAGTACTATATATTGCCATTAGGATAAAATATTGGGTAGTACTATCTCCTGGACACCATATTTTTAAGAATATGCTTCATGCCTCATTTACCAGAAATGTATTGAGATTTTCCTGAGCCAACATTCAAAGAATAACTTGACATTTTTCATAGTGAAATGCCATGTTTTTGTCTTTTCTTTTTAATTCCTTTGCTGCCCTGAACTGCTATTTTGAATTACTCTTTTTTTTTGTTTGTTTACAATCTAAATCTCAAATAGAAAATATTTGTGTACTGCATATAAAACAAATGTGTACAAAGTTATTATATTTTCAAAGATAAAATAGTGTTATAGAATGTATAAGAGCAAAAGAAAGTTAAGCTGAATAATGTAGTAGGCAGCAGTTATCAGTTACAAACACTCACATGTATAAACACATTCAAAAGTGTGGAGACAACTGCTTGGTCCAGTCTCATTGTGCAGTGGGACACGTATTAATTGGCCAGAGACTGAGTTTCCAGATATTACCTGCTGGCAGGTGGCTCTTGGAAATCTCTTGATTCCTGAAAACTGACAAGGGAAGCAGCAAGCAAAGCATAGTTATGGTACATGACGCCGGAGAGGCAGCTGCCTAGAACAGCGGGATGATTCCTGCTAGCATGTCATTTCTCAGCTCTATTTAGTCAACTCACTTGATAAAGCATGCCGTTCTTCTCCAAATAGTGCATTAGAAACCTGTAGCCTCACACAAGGTCTGTACTGATCGGACTGAAGTTTAGGCTGAGATACTACATTTTAATTTGAAACAAAGAGGGTGTGTGGAGGAAGCATGTCTTGAATTGAAACAAAAATTCTACCAGAAATCATAAACTGTCAGTTTCAGTATTGACTAATGTGAGTGGTTGCATTCTCCCTGCGTGAACTTCACTCTGAAGGTCTATATCCCAAGCTGATTAAAAAGTCCTGCAGAGGACTTACCATGTTAGAGCACTTCCTCTTGTTTACTACCAAAAGATTGCCTACTGATAGCACTGCACAATCTCCCTTGCGGCCTTAGTGCTCCCAATACGTTTTAACAATTCTGCCAACTTCCTGAAGTTTTCTCTTTGTTACCACCAGTGATGGATCCTGTTAAGCACTTCTCTTGCTGTATTGCTCTGTGCTCTCATAAAGTGCCAGGTTTCTCTTTCACTCTATGCTCTAGAAGAAAGCGAGATAAGATGGAAGGCAGAAGAGAGCAGCAGTTCTTGAAGATATGCAATTAAAATGTTTAAGCCAAAAGAAACAGAGTAAGAGCAATTCAGAGTGTAATGTGTATCAGAATGTGTATTTTGAGATGTGTGTATTAAGGATGTCTAGTCACACTTTTTTAGATCTTATAGTCCACAACTAGTCCCACGGATTTTGGCAGGGCTACCCATGTAAGCAAGGCAACTTCTCTGCTCTCTGCCCATTCCTGCAGGACTAATAAGAAAAATCCAAAACAGAAGAAAAGATTGTCTGATAATTTTATTCACATCAAACCTGACTAGTTCAAGCTCAGGTCTGCAGTCCCTATGAACACATACATCACCGAGACCACAGTTCAGGAACAGAGATGAGATTCAAAAATCTCTTCAGCACCAGATGAACTGTAAAGCAGCAAATCACACAGCATAAACTAGCACAGACAGCAAACATGGAATAAACAGGGATGAGCACTGCAAACAAAAGAAAGAGCTGGGGTTAATTCAGGTTCACAGTGGGCGTTGGATCTGAACTAAAAATATATCTCTTAAATGCAAATAGAAAAAAATGATGGGCATTTGCATGATTGACAGCCTTTCGAAATAGAAGTGTTGCTATAATTAAGCAATAATGTATGAGTGAGTGTACATTATGACAAATTGGAAGCTTGGTTGATTAGATTGAGCATATAAGCTGTCAGTATAATTATCACATTTTAATCATTTTTCTCCATTTTTTATAACAGCATTGTCTTCAGCCTCATTTGGTGCTTATTAGATTGATATTCTAAGAGGAATTGTACAACATAAAACATGTCCTTTAACAGGATGAACTTTAGATAAGATTTTAGGTATGTCTATAAACATTATAATGATGGCTGTTGTGTCTCAACTTTTTGCCACATCTTATGTGTCAAATAATGTTGTTTTAGAGCTTTATCATGATAACGTATTATAAACTGAACATACCTTATCTCACTAAGTACTCACATACTCACTATGTATTTTAAGCTGTCATAGGGAAAACATATCACATTGTTACAGCTGAATAATGAATTAATGATACACATTGCAATGATTAACAAGATGCTGAGTCAATCAGTGTGGGAGCAAGATTTTTCCATTTTCATGCAACTATGATGAAATGTATGTAATTTTTTAAACACGAAAATGTTCTTTGCTAACACCCAGGGAACAGCAACATTTTAACCAGTGTAAAAGGTTTAATTTTATACCAATTACCTTTCTAAAATGTAAACCACTGGAGGAGTAGCATGCCCCTGAAATTGCAGTATAACAAAGAAAAGAGAGGTTCTTAACACGGTCATGCTCTTACAGTTTTACCCTATCTCAAATTAGATCTCAGTAGCGCTTCACCACTGTTGAAATAAGAAGGTGGAAGGTGGCCTGGGTGTTAAAACACAAGTCTGTGAAACAAAATTCTCCAGGTGCTTTCACCATTTCTGCCACTGGTTTGCTTCTTGGCCTTGGGCAAGATGCTTATCTACTCCTCAGATTAGTGGCCCATTGGGAAACAGAGAAGATTAGTAGTTCATTGGGAAACAGAGATACACACGTGCTCTGCAGGGATTATTGGAAAATTAATGTGCTCTAGGTCTCAGTTTACTGCTGTTACAATTCACATTGTGTACCCTACTCAAGGCTTTGCAGCTGCTATAGAGAGAGAAGTGTAGACTTTATGTGGCCTTTCTGGCCAATGGTGAAATTCCTTATTAAGGATAACTATCAAAGTCGACAGTACAATTGTTCAGTGAGGAATTACGTAGAACTAATCACAGCAATAGGAAGGTCTTAATTATTCTCAGATTACTAAGAGTATTCAGTAGCAATGGCTTAAATGACCTTTTATATGAAAACCTGGAAAAGAATGGCTTGAGAAAAAATTTCAGGCAAAATGGGTGTCTTCCAGAAATCATTCCTTCCATGTCCTCTGCAGTAGATATTCAATAAATTGAGAGCATTATCTTTTCTCAAGGTACCTTGTGATATTGACAGTGAAACCTGAGATACCAAAGTCCTTATTACTTGGTTATTTTTAGAAATGGAAAATTGCCAATCCTGCTTGAATATTTGGTATAGTTTGCTTTGTCTGCATTTATTTCCTTTCCTAGGCTTTCCACAAATTTTCTTTGCAGTTGATGCTAGAAATGTTCTCAAAAATTTATATATTGTAGGCTCAATTTGAAGAATATTTGCAGAAAGTTATTTTGAATTCAGAAGTGCAAAGATTCATGTAATAAACCTCATTTTAATATAGAATTTTCTTGATCCTTTTAAAATTTACCTTCTGACCTCAGTTTTTAACTTTGCAGTCCTCCAAAAAAATACTTCAGCATTTCAACAGTCTTCACTAAGTTCAAGGTGAAGATGTTATTTCAAGTCTTGGATATTGCTGTCTATGCAGAATAATCATGTGCAATTCTTAATTCTTCTGCTACTACTTCTAATGACCCAATTACCAGTAAAATGCATAAAAGCAAGATTTTTGCATTGATTTTTGCCTTGATTTTTTCAAGAGCTTTCACAAACCTGAACTTAACGTGCTTTTTATCATAATTATAAGGGTTTGATGTTGGATCTTACTAGGTTTATTTAGTGTTTCTGAAGACTCATTGAAGCCCCTTCCATGAACTTATCAAGGAATATTGGTTACCTAAGTGTGAGAGGTAGAGCCTCATTATGGTATGAAAATTATGTAAGCAAATTATGAGTAAATGTCCAGGTCTTGATTGGAAAACAACTAACAATACAGTATCTCTAAATTCAGTACATTAATGTCATCGTTGTTCAAGAGATTTACTCTGCTAAGAGGCTCAAAGACATAGATGACTAGTGAGGTGAGAAAGCTTGCTGACTGAATCCATTAGTTAGCTTAGTGAAGCTAAGGGACTCTTCCAGGTATAGCTTTGGATGACAGAATTCAGCAAGGGGCAGATAAAAGCCACCTGCCGCTGCCACGACCGGCTCTCCAGTTGCATTTTGCATTGCCTTGAGATTGCTGCACAGGTAAACAACAGCAAAAGTGCAGTGAAGATAAAGTGCTAAACCTTGACATTACCAGCACTACTGGGGAAGCAGATCAGCACTTGTGTTTGTCCCATCGAAGGGTGGATGGGTGCAGCGCAGTTTGCAGAAGCAGTGCGGGGATCCGTGCTGGGAGACCCAGTGTCACCACTCGCTGCAGGGACCCAGCTCACAGGGAGGTAACTCGGCTGGTCTAGCTTGGCTCAGCATTGCAGAAACCAAACCCTGCACCGTGCTGGGCTTTGGGTTTGATAAAACGGAGTGTGTGTACCTCTGTGGTACGCTTCAAGGCTTTCAGATAACGCACAGGCTGAGGGAGGCAGCGTGAGCTGCTGGGGCTCGGCGCTGCGTCGAGGCAACTGCACGGCGTCCTGACGAGAGCTGGCTGGCCTCCAGCAGCTGGGGAGCACGGGCAGAGCAAAATTACACCTGTCCTTACGCATCTGTGTATACTGCCCGGCCAAAACATACCCGTGCTCTCAAGGACACCTTCTCCCAAATGTCGGAAAATGCCACAAAAGTACAGTTATTATCTAAACCTGTTAGACAATGCTGCCACAGAAAGTGGCACTTTGGAATCTGGCCTGGGACAGGTAAAAAGCAAGAGGAAAATTTAGTTTTCAAATGACAAAGGGCTAATTTCCTCGCTGGTGAAAGCAGGGTCTCTGTATTGCCTCTGTCCCCTCATATACCAGTGCTAGCTCTGGGCCAGCAACTTGGAGAAGGTGACAGAAATGTTGTAACCTGAAAAAATATTCAGGTTTGGTCTGGGAAAAAAAAAAAAAAAGAGCAGGGGCTTAGAACTCTTCTTATTTTAAGGATTCTGCTTCACCTCTTGTGGTGGTAGAAGATTAATTTACTTTCCTTTTTGTTTCATACCAATGTGTATTCCATAGCATTAATTTATTCCTCAAGGCCCGATAACATCAGTTCTGTGTCCATTGTCATCAAAGCGTATAGGTGATGTGTGGAAATGATAACAAGGTAGCATTTTTTCTGTGCTTGATGCCTATTCAACAAAACAGTCTGCTAAGCATTCTTCTTAGATTTCTCTATTGTCCAGTTTGCTGGAAGAGCCTGAAATATTTTTCTGTCCTGTAAAACAATAAATTCTTTTGTGAATTTACACATCAGAGAAATAGTAAACTTTTTTTTTGGTATGTCTTCCACATAGGCGCTTTTTGTTCTTGAGATTGCCTAATAATTTTTATTATAGTCATTCTATTTTCACTTATGCACTTGGTAAATTTTAGCAAAGACTCCTGCTAGAGAAAAATCTATTGCCCTTGCTAAAGGTTCTGGAGATCTCTTCAGAAGAATTTAACATTCTCATACTTCAGCATCAATGATTGGAATCTGGCAAGAAGATGGCCTTTATGTAAGGGGTATGCTTCTGTCATTCAAGTGAGCTGACCTGTAAGCCTTTCAAAACAAAAAAACCCCTACCTCTTAACACACGGTGTAGCTTTTTAAAATCTAACAGCAAAATTCCCCTGGTGATGCAGCTGTTCATGAACAAGACTGAATACAAAGCCAAGCAAGACTTTTCCTGTAGTAGTATGTTTGAGTTGCTGAGGGAAAGCTTAGCTCTGGCATTGCCAAACTTTGCAATTTAATCAGGTTTAAAAGCATCTTCATTTATGCAGAACATGTAAAAAGTACTGGTTTAAACTTACAGAGGAGACTTGCCCACTTTGGTTCCAGTTTAGTCAGGTGCTTAACTTCAGGCCACTAAGTTTCCTTGAACCTTAAATATGACTGAAACCTTTCATATAGCATCATGTTTGTGTACCGTGTTGTTAGGTGTTCTGTCCTGCAGACTTCAGACAAGTCCACAGTTTTCATGTTCACTGTAGTAATCATATTTTTTCTGTTCCTGAAGGAAAGTTGTATTATTTGCAGAGATACATGTCTACTGGGATTAGCCAGATGGTAAACCAGCAGAAATTATCTTGATCAATGGCTTCGTAAGAGGAAATATGTCTGACTAAACTGAAAGTAAATGAGATTATTAAAAAAAATATATTTACAAAAGGAATGAGAAGAGCTTTTTTTAAAGTTCAGAAATGCACTAATTTTTTTTACAAATGGGTTTGAAACATTTACCTGCTCTCTGCAGGTATATAGAAGTCTCATCTTCTGTATCTGCAGATGGAACATATCTTTCTAGACAGAGGATTTATTGTCAATGCATATTGTATGGAAGTAGAAGTTGCCATTTGTAAATGTATGGATACAAAATGTATACATTACACAAATATTTGGGAGTTGTGATTCTTTTCTGCACTTTTATGTTTGAAAGGCATGCATTCTGTTCATTTCTAATTATCTGCCCGTTTCTAGTTACAGGTTTAGGAAGCAGAATTCTGTTTTCCAAATGCCTGCTATTTTTCACTAGAACTAAGTCACTGACAAGTTCTCTTTTCAAAGCAGTTTCCTATGTACTTGTACAACGTTATTCCACAGATTTGCTATTGAAATGAAATACTGCAGTGACCTTTTTAATTCCCCTGACTTTTTACAATCTTTGAAATTTAGCACAACAGCAGGAGTTTAATCATATTCACTGATGTAAAAGACAAAATAAGGCACCTCTACATTCAGATAGAGATATGACCTCAAAGGTGCAGAGCCTTCAGAGACTCACTGGAGATCCCCAAGGACAATTACAGTGATCTTGCTTGTGGTCTTCCTGTAATCTCTGACTTTGCCTCCTGATAACACTAACAGAAATTTTGCACTTACATTGCGTGCCAGGGGATTTTGTTATTGCTGCCCGAACACTGTTGTTTTCCTATCAAAGAGTAATCTCATATTTACTTTATCTCTCTGTTCCAGTTTATGTCCGCTTCACAACAGTTTCCAGATGTGAATTTCCAAGGACTTTGATTCTCTCACTGCTGCAAGGTCTGACGCTTTGGTTTCAGGCTCGTCCTCTTTTTCTGCCACAGTATGAAGGTTCAGCAACAAAACAACCTAAACCATGAATCCACTGGCAGTTTTCTGTTCTTTCAGTGGGTTTGTCACTTCTGTTGATTGATGCCAGGTGGACCAAAGGAAGGTTTTAAAAAATTCCCGCATGTTTATCCATTGCCCCAGAGTGACAGGGCAGATCACCTCTCTTAAATCCTCCTCTCATGCAGCAACCACGATGGAGTGACTGATGAAGAATCCCATCAGCTCTGAGCTGTTTTCAGTGTCAAATTGGAGCAGAGGAGCCATACATGATCTCTCTACAAATGTTTTTGACAGCTTAACAGTTAAGAGTACAGTGTGGGTGCTTTTGCCTGTGTGTGCTCACACATAAATGTGCTCAGGACAAGACTGTGAGCAATACTACACTGAAAGACTCCTGTGTAAGCACTTACAAAGATAAAACCCTCTGCTTTTCTTCCACAAATTGTGTCTTCAATACAAACAATCATCAAAAATGCTTTTAAAATTAACTCTTTTTTAAGTTTATTTGGTCCAGCTGACTAGATCTAAAGCAAAAGACTAGTATCAAGGGTTGATATCAAAACCCTTTAAACATTTTTGTGGATACTAACACTCTTACATGTAGGAAGATCAGCACTGGCTGGTGCATTCTGTTATGAGGCTTTTTTAATGGTCTCTGAATTGAGTCAATAGCTGTGGTTCAGTTCATCAAAGGCAGAGACAAAACCCGTCATCATGAGCTGGCAGCCACAGCAGAAAAAATAGTCTTGAGGCATGGTGGCTCCTAACACTTCTGAGCAGACAAAGAATTGCATTGATACTCTTTCTGATGTAACTCTTTTGTTGAAGGAGACTGTGATTGTTTGGGAAATTATTCAAACATCAGTCATGAGCACTAAATTCAACAGTTTTTAAGAAATTCATAACAGCATCTTAAATCTTGTTGGACTTGCTTTTTGCACATAGCTTTCAGTAGCATAAGCTAACTTCCAGTGCTGTTGAAGTTAATATCAATGTACAGGAGATGCTTAATGCACATAATCTTGCAAAATTTTTCACTTGAATTCTAGAAAGTAAAATTTTTTTTTTTTTGTCTGGAGTTTCTGTGTGACTCTACAGAGTCAGATACTTTAATGATAAATTGCATAACTACTAGATTTCTTCAATGTTTGCTCTTCAAGGATTTTACAAATAAGAAAGCTTATTGACTGATTTGATGAAAGGACATTTCAAAGCTGCATTTGTAGTTATGTATCTAATAGTATTTTTCTAAATGAACGTTTCATTGGCAATCAAAGCTCAGCATCAAAATCATGAAGCTTCTCTGAGTGGTCTTAACCAACTTAAAGTTTTCAATGGACAATTGCCAAGTCTTCCTAATCTGGAAGTTTTCCAGTTAATCCACAAAGTCTAAATAGTGAATAAATTTGAGCATCTGCTTAAAAGGTTGCAGAAAAAGGGTTTAGCCACCTTGGGTAAATTAGTCATTGCAAATTATTTGCTTAGCTCAAGTTCACCATTTTTAGAGTGGGGCTTTGTGGAAATTCAGGTTGCTGAACTGGTCAACTTACAGGTAGTTAATAACCTTCTGAGAGAAGCCAAATCATGTGTTTAGCCAAGATACTACTCTTCGATTAACAAATGAAGCAATTTATCTGAGGACACTTGTTCTTGACAATATTTTGTTTGACCAAAAACTACTAAAAAAATACATTAGTCTAGCAATACTTGCTGTTAAACTTGACATCCACACAGGGATCTTTAACAAGCCATTTGTGGCCCTTCATTACAAAATTTACTGCACAATACTTTATGTGCTTCCATATCCTTCACATAAAGCACTGTACAGTAGTTTCAATAAAATTTGTGTGAAGTGCTTTACAAAACTCAATCTCAGCAATGGGATTCCATCAGAAAGACCGAGTATCACAGTATTAGACTTTTATTTGCAAGGATTTTCCCTGTAAATAACTAAATCGTTATTCAGTTGAGAGACAACTCACTGTAAACAGTGTATTGCTTCTGGATATATCACCTATGATCAATAGGCTCCCTTTCTGCCTCAGCACTTGTTAATATTGTATACGGGTTTGATTAAATGTTTAAAAACATTTTTTAAGTGGCAGAATTAAAAAGGATGGACTCATTACCAATAACATTCAGCTTCTAATGCAACACTAGAAAACATTTACTGGTGCTATATCATCTTAGGATGTGATCTAATCACATCTAATAACTTATGTCAGACTGCCCTTCATTAGTATGTGGATAGGAGACACATGATCCAAGGGAACTCTAAATTTTCTGAAAGAGGTGGCACAGATGAGATCTCACCACATTGTTATTGATTCTCTTAATTCAACATCAACTAGAATTTCTTTTTATTAGCTTTTACGATTACTTCCTGTCACTATTTTATTTTTTCAATCTCCTTTGCTTGTCTGACAAGTTTCAAGTTCCAGGTTTTTCGCAGAAGGGCTACTAATGCCATAAACATGCAACATTATACAGGCAGACCCACTCCTTGGGTTGTCTAAGTGTTTGTGACAACCACAGGCACTTCCAGCTTGAGTTAGAAAGTGCCTGTGTTGCTGGACCCCACAGGGCAGAGTCAAAGGTCAGTGGTGAGGCCAAAGTTAGCAATTTTTGTGATGAGTGCTATTATTTATTGAAAGAAGATGTAAACCCTTTATTTATTTTTTTGTTCGTTCGTCTTCAGGATGTCAGACACTGTACCCCAAACATACATGTAAAAGGAATTTTTATAGGGGTCCATGTTACAGTACTCAGAGCTTGGGTACGGCAGTTCCCTTCTCCCGCTCACATTCGGTAACAACGCGATCACACGATCAGTTCGTGATCACACATCATGAACTGTATTTTCTACAAGACTTTTGCTTCATTCACTGCATGAGCTACGTGATGCTCACTTAAAAAGCAGCTGTTTAACATTCCTTTTATCCTCAATTTTAAGAGTATGGCCCCATGCTATGAGTACACACAACTTCAATTTGACTTTACAAAACTGGATTAGTTTATCTTCACGTTTGCTGTGTAGTGAGGTTGTTATATCCCCGTTTAGTGGAAAGGGAAATGAGGCACAGAGGGATTTAATTTAGAAGTTTCTGATACTAAGGCTCTGATTTGTTCAGTGTACGTGGTATTAAGTAACACGTTGCCTCATTCCTGTGGATTGCAGCTGCAGCTATGATCAGTCAGTGATTCTGCTCCCATCTAGCATCCATGGGTAAGAAACTGGCTTTACAGACCTTGCTCAGTCCTATTAGAAATGGTGTTGCAGAAGCAGAGACAGAAATGGGTTTCTGAGGCAGCACTGAAAGATCTTTGCTATGAAACTATTTTTTTCTCTCTTTGGAGGCCTCTCGGTGTATTAGTAAACACTTTCATAGTTTGACTGTAAACAAGACTAGACCATACTTTATTCAGTTTAGCAAATCAGTTAAATGACTTTTCCATCACACGGCCTCTTATTTGACTTATCAGTTAATTATATCATTGTGGAGATTGCATGTCAAAATGTTATTGCTGAAGCTGGCAAAAAACCTCAGCTTGGCTTTGCTTCTGAGGCTGGCATTTTAAAGAGAACAGACTCCTTTTACCATGCCAGCTTGAACAAACCCAATGCCACTGCCAGAGGCAAACAGCTACCACATACTATTCTTTACCCTAGCCTTCCCTCTGAACATCTGCTTTTCTCTCATGTTTTGTCCCAGTTGCCCTTACTTTACCTTCTATCCTTAAAAAAAGCAAAGCTAACCTAAACTAGAAAACTCCCACTGCATTCCTGACCCAATCTATGTTTTTTTCCCATATCCATTTTCTGCTTTTTGTTCCTTCAGCATTACAGATTGAAGGTTCCTTTTAATCTGCTGAACCCGTGTCAGGAAGCAAAGTCACTAGAGTACAGGACAGACAAATTCTCAGCTTTAGTGTCTGTCTCCTGGTCTGGTATAGCCATTTCCAGGAATGCCCAGTTTCATTTGTCTAGGCCTGGACCGAAGGGAGCTGGCTCCACTGCCCTTTCAGGATGATATTTGCAACCTGCAATGTTTCTGTGTTCAAAGAAAGCAAAGCAAAGGAAGAATCTGAGGAGGTTTAGTGGTCACATTAAAGCAGCATGACTTCTGAGACCTCAAATGGCAGGTGTTTTTTTCAATGGAGGCAGCAGAGGCATTTTTTAACACACAACCCGTATTGTCTATCAAATACTAAAAGATTCAGGAAAAGTTGCAATGGTTGGTGTTTTCTAGTTTCATCCCTTTCATCGTCATCCTCCTCTCTCCCAGCCGAACTGGGAATTAATTTGTTCCTGGCTTTCTCTGTAGTCCTGGCCACCAGCAAGAGTAGACGAGCCAAAATGAAAGACTCAAGTCAGAAGTAAGGACAGGTACCTACATGTCAGTAGGGGCTCTCATTCCACCTTGCTTGTGCAAGGTCAGACCCTCTCAGCTGTGTCCATTTAGGACACTGTAGAGACATGGAGTTTTTTGCTATTCCCCAGATCATTGTTATTCTCAGCCCACATGATTCATCCTCTGAATGTTGAAATGCTTATTTTCAATAATGAATATTTCAGCTACTGAGATAAACAGCTCTCATTTAACAGAATTATATATAGAGCTTGGTTGCACACGCTTCACTTCCAGGTGCTTGCCAAGCGCAAGGATGGCTGAATTTTACAGTTCAGAAGCCACGAATCAGGCCCTGAAAGTCAGGAGATTGCCTTTAAAATAATAGAATCTCGAAGAATAATCAGTGTTGGCATTTTTAATTTGCTGCCTGGTTTCTAAGCCCTTGGGGATTATATTTTCCCTTTGCAAATCCACAAGGACAGAAACTTTTGCATTTTTTTAATGAAAGAAGAGCTGGCATAAGCACAGGGTAAAAAGCAAAGAGACCACGAGAGCTGGCAAGACTGACAATGGCAGGCATGCTCTGCCAATACAGTGAGAGATGAGACTTGATCCCAGACTGTGGTTTGCACAATACCTTAAGAATTCATGCTGGTCTCTACAGTAAGCACAATTCAGCATCAGAAACCACGTACAAAAAGAAGTGTTGAAAATCAACCCAAAAATTTCTTAGGTTGTCTTGGTATGCAACAGAAGAATTTTTATATGCTAATATCATATTAAAGATTTTCCTTTTTCTCTTTCTACTGCAGGAAATGCTTTGAGGTAAAAGGGAAACGTTACTATGGTGGAGACCCTTGTTCTTCTCTCTGCTTCTATATTGTTGGCTACACAGTGGAGTGCTCATCTGTAATAGGACCTCCTAGGCTTCTCAATCAGACTTTAAAGTCTGATGGGGAAAGGGTATACTAAAGTACTTAATAAAGTGTAGATTCACCAGGTAGACATGTCTCTGCTGATGTCTGTGCATGGAGCAGTGGTCATTCCTGTGCTTGTGAGGATAGACTAGTCCTGCACTGACAGAGCTACAACAGTCAGTGACTTTTGTGAATAATGTCTCCTTTTCCCCACTAAAATATATCCTCCAGTTTATCTCTTCGGCCTCTGTTGTTTCTTAGACTTTCATGTGTTTGTAGGTGAAGTACTGTGGGGCTGGGAAGGAGCTGGAGCAGCACTAAAATTTCTTGTTCATGAAGAGCAATGTGTTCTCCATGGTGTGTTGGTGATGAAAACACATCTGGGGAAGGGAAAGGAGTGAGAGGGACAAGAAGGAGGGGGCCTTAACATTTTGGGGAGAGGACCATCTGGCAACCAAGGCAGAAGATGGTTGGAAGGGAAGAAAGGAAAGGAGTAGCGCTAGACATGGAAAATGGAAATGTTGCAGTAGCAGGAGTGGCAGGGGTTGCCTTGAAGTCAGTGCATGGGAAGCAAGACTGCTGAAGCCTACTCCCAGTTCTGCCATTTGTCCTGAGTGACTTTGAGGAGGTCACACGAATTACTATGAGTGTTTCTTTGTCTGTGAAAAGGAGAATAACAGAGAATCACTCTTCAAGTTTATGAAAAGTCCTGGTGTGGGATTATAATCATTAGCACCACCTAATAAAGGTGCCTCTGCCAGGCTCCAAGAGCTACTTGGAAGGTAACATTGCTGCCTGCAGAGTTTTCCTTTTTCTTGGTGTATCATCCAGTCTCATTGGCTCAATTCTGTCCCATGTTGCTGTGCAATGAAAAAGCCCAAACTGCCCCTTTACTGAAAAGGATATAACCATTTGCCTGTTCCTGTACAGACTGCATGTGATCATTTGAAGCACCCTCTGGAAATTCGTTTTTAAAAATAACAATAAGCCATACCTTTTCTTCTTTATTGTACAAGCACAGCACAAATCTGTAAGACCCTTGAAGTGTTGCATAGGTCAGCCTATTCTTTATGCTCGGTGAAAGAGCAGCACTTCAATGTTACTCATTTTTATTGTACTCAAAGTGGTTCTATGTACTTGACATACATAAATGATTATGATCCTTCCCTGAGAAGCTGCATGGACAACGTACAAAGTACAGAAAGCAAGCAGCATGCAAATACATAACTACTTGTATTGTTTTGTTTTCTTTTAGGTTACTCTTTTTATAAGAGGGAAGGTATTAGAAGAGTGTGTTTAATAAATACCTTAGGTTGAGCCATCCTTAAATGTCCTTTCATTTTATTCAGAAAGAAAGGAAAAAAAAAACCCAAACAAGCAGATCTGCAGGGAAGCTGAGGGACTTGGATGTTGAAGAGATCTGGCATGTCATTATGTCAAGCTTTCTAGTATTAGCTAGAACTTTTTTGCAGCTCAAGGGAAGAAACTTTCCAACTGGATAAATAATAACCTCAAAAAGGCACTAGAGAAAACATACAAAGTATAAGATATGAAAAGATATCAACAAAATAATCCCTGGCTTTCAAGTCCAAATGTGTAATGATAATATAACCATTGTCAAAAGTCAAGCTCAGTTACACCTCAGAAACACTTAATATATATATACTGAAAAGTACAAACTCAAAGACCTGAATGCGTTCAAGTCAGAGGGCTTGACTGCAAGGTTTGGCATCAGGGATGAAAAGCGTGGTAGCAAGTGTTGGAATATATCTATTTTCTGTATGGCACCAGGCATTTAAGGAATGGCTAATGTACCTGTATTTAAGAAGGCAACAATAGATTCAGAGGGCCTTTTAGTCTCACTCCTTTTTGCATAAGTGTTTACACCTAATTTTTAAGGAAAGAATAATCCCTAAAAATGGAGGCAGATGTAAAGAGATTGAAACATATCTTTTCAAAGGGTAGCATATCTCCACCTGATACCTGCCTTCGATTTCAAAACAAAGGCAATACTGGAGATATAATCCCTCTGAATTTCAGTAAAGCATCCAGAAGTCTGACAGATGGGAAAAGATAATAAATTAAGGAAGACTGGTATTAAGAGGGGAAATTGTAAGACGGGTGAAGAGTGATGGCATCAGGTAATATTGAAGAGGAGGCTGGAGGAAGATTATTAATGGAGCTTCTCTGGGAATATTCTGAGATGAAGAGGTGACCTATGAATACATTTGGTCATGCAGTGCTGTAAACTTGTCCATGTTGTAGCCATGGAAAATGCAAGACTACATCCAGAGAGGTATTTTCCACAAAGATAGAGAATTCACACCATTAGTGTGAAGTGAGAGATCTCACGTGGATCACTATGTAATTTTGGCCATCTTTATTCAAGAAAGATGATTAGAAAGTAAACTTGCTCAGGGAAGAGCTAGCAAGGTAGCAATGAGAATCGAGACTCTGTCTGGAGAGAGGAGACTAAAAGAGCTTGTCACCATTGTCTACACATGTGTATTTGGTACATGAGGGAGGGAAAGGTGGAGTACTATCTAACCCAAAGATAGCTTTGGAAGTTTAGCAGATAATTCTTAACTCTTTAAAGGAGTCTGGATTGGAAAGAGTCTTTTGGTCAAAAAAGTGAAAAATCTACATTCTTTATCACTTGTTGACAGGGATTATATGCCTGCAAAGACAGGGAATGGACTTAGTATTTCTGAAGGTCCCTTCTTCTTCTGTGCCCCATCCTCACACAGACCTCCACAAGCTCTGCTAAATCAGTGCTCTTTGAGGAAAATGGGAAGGAATGTTTTTTCATGAATTTGCTTGTGAGGCAACATATTGTTATGGTTCAGCGGAGAAGAGAAGAAATTTTCCTTTCCCAGAATCGAACACTTGAGACTTGCCCTCCTAATTATTTTCCAGTCCTTCAAGCACTACTTGTGGGAAACGGCAGTAAGTCTCATACCCCGTCTCCTGCCGAGGGTTGCATGAGGTGTTATTTGGCAATTCAAAACTCATCACAGTTCTGGATACATGCAATTATTTTACTGGGAATAAATACAGACCTTCTGGGGCAAAAACACAAACCAACCGGAGCAGTGAATACTGGGGGTCCTTCAGAAGCAGGAGTCCTCACATATGCATACGATGGAAATAATGAGTTTATTACAAGCTGACGAGCTAATTCAGGTTGTGACCACCTTGTTTCTTTCTGGAGTGGGCTGCCATTTCTTCCCTGGACCACCAGATGCCAGACTTTTACTGCAAAACTCCAGCCTGCTGCCTGCACAATGGAAAGAAATGTTTATGTGCTTACATTTTCCTGAATCCTTTCAGTTTTGTTTTCTGCGAAACGCTTGTAAGCCTTCTAAGCATAGCGCTTCTTGCTTCTTTCTAAGCGTGTACTCTAACTCTTTAAGATAATTTGTAAACTAATTGTAGGAAGTTACTGAGAAACAGCCTCTTTGTAAAACTATCGGCTGCTCTGACTAGCCAGTGTCTTGAATCTCTTACCTCAAAATCATAATGCAAACTGGGCAGTTAGAAAAAGCATTGCTGAACTGCACAAAAGAAATATGATAACACTTGGTAGAGAGAAGCAGCAAAATGTTCATATTCGATAGTTCAAAATCAATTGCATTTGACAACTGTCTTAGGTAAACAAACACCAAAACAACTACAGCGTCTCTTATTTGCAGAAATGTTCTTGAGAGAAATGCTTATTCTCATGTTTTTTCAGTAATTCGAGATGTAACTGTTTCACAGTTTTCCTTTCTAATATACACATATTTTATCTAAATTTTACACTTCACAAATGTACCTACTTATGTTTGATTCATTCTAAAATTCAGTTCTTGCAAAATTACACAATTATGTTTTTCCTACTGGAATTATTAACATTCTCATTCCTACTGCAGAATGTATTAACAAAGCGTGCACTGTTTTATAAAATTTAGAAATATTGAATTAATTTGTAATGAATTGACTGTTTAGTGCAGGATGAAAATATTGAACTATGAATCATCCATATTGGACCAAAGAAACAGCGCATTGTGCCATAAACAAGACAAAACATGCACAAGCACAAACACAAATAAAACAAATACAATTTCGGTAAAAATAAAGCAATAGACATGCAGCAGTTTAGATAAACAGGCACATTATTTTGTTACAAGCAACAGAGATTTTTTTTTCAGTCAAAGTTGCTTTGCATTATTTTAGGGGAATATCAAATTGTAAAGTATATGTAGAATTTTTTTTCTTTCCTCATACCAGTGTATATAAAGCATCTCTTGAACAATGTGATGTCAACTGTTAAAGCTTTCAAAAGCAAACCTTCCAGGTAAAAAAATATAAATATAACGGAAATAAATATATATTCTCCTGTACATTCTCTCCCTATATAAAGGCAAAGAGCATGCAAATATCATAAGACATTAATAAAAAATTCTGACAGTTAAAGCAAAGGCTTTCATTAATAATTAAAATACAAATGATGACAGAACACAATGCTTTATTCTATCATGAAATTATGTTGGTCTACAATTATGATAACACTGGTTCTCAGTTTTGCATTATTTTGTGGAAATTAAACAGAAAAAAGCAATACAATACTGTTGGGATACTGGCAAAGAGAGCAAAGTGATATGAAATATTTACCATAAAGGCTTCTCCAAAACTGTATGCATTATTGACTTATAATCAAATTAAAAATATTTCCATTTTCACAGCTCAACTACAATTAGAAGTTGGAATTCAGTTTCTCTCTAAGTGTAAAAATACTAAATACAGGAAAATACAGTGTATACCAGAGCAGTCCAGAGGCTTTTTTTTTTCATCATCTCTCAGTGTGGCACCAGGATTTATTTGAACTTGACTGAATCACCCATGGATAGCAGAAATCACTATTTGTTCTTGATTCAAGAAGACTCTTTTTCTTGACATGAAAATGTCAAAAAGTTTCATAATGATAGTTTATGATGTCATTATAATTCCTCTCCATTCTTTAAAAACAGAGCATTAAGTCATTCCATTACACTGCCTTACTCTTAATCTTTCCCTTTTTCTAAAAAATTGACATATTTATCATTGATTTTCCAGCAGATGTTGTACAGGATGCCCTTTTTAAAAAAGTACCTCAGTTAATCTGACCTCTCTTAATGATTATTCACATATTCTTTAGCAAGTGAATAAAACTTTTCTTTCACAGATAGTAGGTACTTAATCCTCATTATTGAGAATATGCTGAAACCTTGAATACTTGTCAAAGATTCATTTTATAATCCTGAGGTTGGTTTGCCGTCAGTGATTTACACAGGGGCTGTGCTTGCAATAATTGATTCATTTCATACTTAAAGTCTACTGCTGTCATTAAAATGACAGTACAACACTTGCTGTTGCAATTTAGATTTACTTTAAAAAAGGCTTAATTCTCCCCTGGAAATACATGGTATTGAAACAGAAGAAATAATTTTCTGTGTCAAAATAAGATGACAATAACTTAATTTTTCTTCTCAAAATATTAAACTGGAAACATATTTGAAACACGAGCTAGCTTTTGTGAGGCTTGATGGAAATTTAACCTGCAATTGCATTAATGTGTTCATATCTTTTTGTTACTCTGCCTTGGTTCAAGGAGCATTTTTAAAGCACTTTAAAAATCTGCCTTTGAAACTGAGTTTTAAGATACAGCGCCTATAGTTAATTAGCATCTCAGATGCAATGCCCATCGACACTAAGCTTTTATAATACATCAGGCTGTAATTTTGGACTGTCGGTGACAATGCTACACATAAAAGCATATGTACATTTACAGTTACTCCAGGTAAAACTACACAGGCTGCATTCACCCAGTATGTATTGTCTTTTCTGAAAACCAGAATCAAATGCAAAGCTTTTAACCAATTCCTCACACTGACAATGTGACCTGTAGCTTTCATTTTCTTGAGTGTGTTTGACGAGGGGATTAACCAAGTGCTAAGGTACAGTAGATCCCTCTAAAGGACACGGTAGTGTTTTCCCCTGTAGGTCCCAGTTTTGTGAAGCTATTGAGGAAAGTTCCCAGTGAATGCACTAATCATTGCCCAGCAAACAACAGTAAGTTAAAATTTCTATGGAATAGAAAAAAATTAAAAGGTTATAAATGAAAAAAAAAGGCTTTGTACAGCTCTTCCAGTAATATCATGTCATGTTAATTTTAATGAAGATCCATTAAAGTTCTTAGATAAGTAAGAAAGATAATTGTCGTTCATTAACATTGTAGTTCTACACGCAGCTGAAAAACATGTTGTAAATCGTTAATAAGAACAAAGATTCAAGTATGACTGAGATGGAAGGAGACAGTGTGAAAGAATTAATTAAGCCACAAAAACTGCATCATTGATAGTTTAGTAAACTATCAGGAGACGAGAAAAAATTAGGTTACAGTGAAATAGTATCCTTTCCAACCTTGATGTGACTAAATAGTAGACCACATGCAAACGCAGGAGGTCACTTAGGACTGAATTCTGACCATTAACAGCAGCTCACACTCCTCCCACCGAGGTCTCTGTGTCTTCTGTACTTATTCAAGGACAGAGCAGGGTCTTCATCATTTAGGACATCTTTTGCACAATGCAGTTAAAGAGAATAATTCGGCTCTGACTCTAAGATCATTCTTGATCTGGAAGGGCTAAATTTAGTTCTGAATGTGCCATAACATAGTCTTCTGCTGTGATAAAATTTGTGTTGTTTCCACTACTGTCAAAGCAGGCATGTGAAAGAAAAATTGCAATTAACTCAGTGTTTTCATAAAGATTATCTTGAGTTGGGGCATGCCATTGTTCCAGTAGTCGACATACTAATAGTATTGATGTAATAGGAAGTGTTCAACTGATTATTCTGTTGTTTTGAAGACATACTGGTTTTTGCCTGTTTATGCAACCTGAATTCTACAGTTCAGTATCCTTTTACCTTAATGACTGGAGTTCTGTACATCTATATGGAAAGCAGGTTTAAATAACTGATTTTTTTTTTTCCCTGTGTCTGACTAGGTGATCTACAAGTTTTCTTATTAAAGTGAAATACAGAAGTCTAGTTGAATTGCTGCTGGATGAAAAATAGTTGGGATAAATTTTAGGTGCAGTTGCATCTCTGAACAAATTTACTGTGTGCGCTTATGCACACCCATGTAAGTGCAGGGCCTCCAGAAGCAGGTCTTGCATCTAAACGTTCATCGAGGAGGAAAATATCCCTGTCAAAGTTATAACTGCTCATGAAGAAGAGTCTGTATTATAAATAATCACTGTTGTTGGGACTGCAGGGAGAGTGCTTAACCACTGCAATGCTTTATCATTCTTTGCCTAAAATCTTTTCTAACTAGACATTTCACCACAATATCAGATATTTCTTCTAAAAAAAAAAAAATCTCTAACTAAAACACCTGGTGATTCACCTAAATATTTCTCTTTCAATGCATTCCTCTATTTCTGAAACAGAAACAGTTTCAAGTAGCACATCCCATTAGCGGCAGAACTAAAAGACCCCACATAATGGGACAAATCAATTTATTGAAGGAACTAGTAATCAAGAAAAATAAGTGTTTTGACAGTATGTTCCACAAGTCATTGAATTTCATGTAAGGAATCTTCTAAAGAAATCTGCTAATTTGGAACAAACACTGTCTTGGGCAGACCACTTCTTAATTCTGTGAAAACCCCAAAGTGTTTATTTTGCCTGAAATTTAAGCATTCTATTGGCCAAAATTAAAATTACTTTGCGGCAATACAGATTTATAGCAAATGCTCTTAAAGTATGCAAAAAAAAAATATGAAAGGCATCCACAAGTGAACTGATTACCATTACTCTTTGCATTTTTGCAATTAAATCCATAACTAGAAAATACTCCTGTCATTTCATTCTCTAGGAAATGCTTTGTCAACTTGCAGTTAAAAATAATAATAATAATCCACTGCTTTTTCATTGAAACTCTTTGCTTTCTTGCTCCCAGAAATATCATTAGGAAACCTGCGCCGGAGTGTTGCATGCAGTGTTAGAAGCATATTCTACCAAGTATCGTTATAAAAAAATACAGATATACACGTTGCAGGGCAGTTTTGTTTTGTTTGTTTACTAGCAGTGGAAACGGTCCTTTGCTGTGCCTAACAGCCGAGTGGTGTGTTTTGTTTAAAGGCATCATGTGTCTTTTAAAAATGTATTATTTTGTGCCTGAAGAACATTCAAAACTCCATGTGTGTATGTGTGCACGTGCAGGGGGCTACCGTGGCACTCGTCCATGTTTCTGTAACTATTGTTTGGAGAAGACGGGTGGTTCCTCCTGCACCACAGTGTGGTTTGATGAGTGAAGCATTTCTGATGGGAGATGGTAGGAGGAGAGGGACACTTTGCTACTGGCAGATAGTCTCTACATCCAAAAAGCTAGAAAATTATCGCTACAAGAACAAAGATGCTATGTAGCAGGATGTGATACAGGACATGCTGTATTGGTCGTAAATCACGAAGCAGCTCAACTAAGCTGCACGTAAGGAAAATGGCACTCTAATTTTCTGTTGAAAATCCAGACAATGTTCTCACCTTGCATTTCACTGTGCTGGTGCTGCTCTACAAAGGAAAAGAAAACTGATTAGCAAATTGTTAATCCAATAATTGTAACAAATAATTAGCTTTGTAATAATTAGACAGAGAAGCATACAGAATAAGAATTACATCAAATATGAACTCTTTCTTCTCCCTCCTCCCTCCCCATCATGTTCACAACTATTTGAGTAAAAATATCTTTTATATGAGATGCCAGACAGTGTTTTCTTCTTTTTGTATTAAAACATTAAAAATAAATAAATTGTAAACCTAATATGATTGTGAACTGAACACTCGATAAAAATATCAAGGCCAAGATGTTTTCTTTGACCTTCCTTTCTTCTCATTATCCCTTCCTCAGGACATTCACTCCTTGTTGTGACCCTCTGTAATTTCTCTTTTATTATAAATTGTTAATATAAAAATGCTGTGGCTCATGAAGCTCCAGGTATGAAAATGCTATTCATGTCAGAAATAAAATCAGATTGACATGCCAGAAGAAAACACTTTATAAAACTGGTGAATATTCAGCTCTGGCTAGGATTCCCTGCTGGTTAAACCATCTTGCCTTAATATATTTCTCAGGTATTGGTCAGCTAGAGCATCTACTCCTGTAGTTTTAAGGTTTATTATGAACATTGCTTAAAAAAATCATTTTACATTTCAAATAGTATGTGGACATTTGTACTTGTATTGAAGCCACGTAACACGACTCAGAGCAAAATGTGTAAAGTAGAAATAAACTGAAGATGGCTTATCTGACCAAGGGGGACACAGCCACCTGGCATGGAAGCTGTTGTACAAACCCCTGGCTGAACTACGCTGGCAATGCCTCGGGTACCTAGAGAGATGCCTTTAGCACAAGATCAAAGGACTATATTGCCTCAGTTGGGGCCTGGTTCTTGCATTTGGGGCTCAGAGGACTGAGAGCTCTTGTTCTGTAAAATCTCTTTCACCCCTTTGTTTGTAACCCCCTCCTGCCAAGATCGGGCAAACTCGTCACACGTGCAGACCCCATGCCAGCGGGCTGTGCCTGGGGGACAGCCGCTTGTGGGTCCCCACCCTTGTCACCTCTAAAAGAAGCCGCTTCGGAGTCTCCCTTCATTTGCATGGGGAGATTTAATTTCCATCCCTTAAATATGACGAATTGCCGAGATTTCCTTCAGTTAATGCTTTTAACAGCTCCCAATAAACTTCATTAATCAGGCCAGCTCTAGGCCCAACGTGCAGCCTGGAAGCAGCTAATTTGCCTGATGAGCCCGCGACTTTAGTGAATAAACAGGTGGATAAGCCGAGGGTTTTATGGCCTTAATTACACTCTAATCAGTTCAGCACTTGGCGGGCAAAAGGGAAGAGGGAAAAAAGAGGCAGCAGTAGCAAGAGCATCAGCAGCCGCTGCTTCTCAGCCCTTTCCTTCCCGCGTCAGCTCTGCTTTCCCGCCTCACCCTCTCCTCTCCTGCTTTCCCTTTCCAGTGTTTGCCTCTCCCCTCCCTCCTCTGTTGTCTTTCCCCCTTTTCTCCTCTCTTTCCACCCTCCTGATCCCTTCCCGCTAAAATCAACATCTGAAGGAGAGGCTGTTTTGTTCTTTCCTGCTACTTGCTGCCTCCCTTTTCCCTCTTTTTTTTTTTTTTTTTTTTTAATTCCCCCCCCTCGCTGTACCTCATTCCCTCTCTCACCTCTCCCCTGCCTTTGGGCCCTGCCTCCCCCCGCCGCCCCCATCCCTCTCTCCCCTGCTACATATTCTCCCTGTCACAGTTAGGCCGCCTGACAAATCACTTCAAGGGCAGCCTAACTTTGAAGGACAAGACAAAGCTTTAGCATATGGTCCAATCCCCAGATGTTTGTCTCTCTCTCTTGCTCTCTCTCCCTCCCCTCTAAGAAGGGCTACTTGGGAAGCCCGGCTTTTTTTTTTTTTTTTTTTTTTTTTTTTTTTCCTTCATATCCTCTCCTCCCTCCCCGCAAGTTTTGGTGGGGGTCTCTAACTAGCAGCGAGGGCTGCTTTTCCCTTTACAGCCTCCCCGCGGAGGAAGCGGTGTGGGGAGCGGGGGGAGCAGTGGTGCTTTTTCTGAAACTTAATGATGTTTTTCATAGCGCGGGTAGGGGCGGTGGCGGGCCCGCGGGTTTGGGAGGCGGGGGGGACGCTCTCGGCTCTCACAGCCGGACCTGCCTGACGGTGTGACCCCCCCCCAGCCCCCCGCCCCGCTCCTGTGCCGTCGGGCACCGGTGAGAGCCGGGGTGCGGCCGGCCGGCGGGGTGCTGCCGCGGTCCCCCAGCACCCCGTGGGGCGGGAGGGGAGGAGCAGGCCGGCGGTGCCCGCACCCACCGGGGAAGGAGAAACCGGCGGCTGCCCGGCTCGGGGCATCGCGCGCCCGAGCGGGGGCGAGGGGCGGGAGGGATGCGGCAGCGGGGCGGCGGGGAGCCCCCAGCCCCGGGGCAGGGCCGCAAAGCACCGGTACGACCGTCCCCGTTCCCGGGGGGCGCCGGGGCCGGGGCTGCTCCCGCCGGGCGGCCGCGCCAGCGCGGGGTCGGGCTGAGGCCGGGCGGGGCGGGGGGGCGCGGAGCAGCGGGCAGTTCCCGCCAAATCGTGCTTACCCTGAGGGCGGCCGGGGTCTGCCCCAGTGCCGGCATCTGTTCTCACGATTCGGCTGGAAATACAGCGCTGTAACAGCCCCAGGCCAGCGAGCAAAACTCGGCTGCAGGGCTCTGGCCCGATTTACCTGTCGGGATTTTTGTTACCGCTTCTCTCCGTAAGTTTTGTGCAGTAGCTCCCTGCAGCGTGGTCCAGCCAGCATCAAAACTAATGTCTGCATCCACAACCACTGAATGGACTTAAAAAAAAAAAAAAAAATAAAAGAAAAAGCTGTTCAAGAGGTAACTGTGGCTCATGCCTGAGAGTGAGAAAGCCCAGCTTAAAAACAAGGCATCACTGCTGCTTGCAAATGCTGGCTCATGTAACTGGCTGCTAAAACTGGCCACAGAACTTCTTAGAAGCAAGTAGATTTTTCCTTTCCAAAAACTTGATCATGAGAAGGATTTGAGTATTCTATCTCAGCTGTCAAAAACGTATTAAGAGAATAAAAGATTGTATTCTCCAGTACCCCCTTCTTAATACAGTTTTTCATCCTGTACATGTAACAATATTGAGACTTAAAAAAATGAACTGTCACAAAAGGAAAATGGATTTCATCTTTGTCTGTCTGTTTTCAGAGGGATTAAAACATTCCTATTATTTTGGAGGTTGACACTATTTTCACCTGAAATTTGCATGGCTGTCTGTAGGATGTCTCCTATTTATTTTAACTGTGCTAATTAACACTTTTTCACAGCTTTATAATAGATACCTGTAGTGTATGATTCAATTCAAATTTAAAAAAAACCCTTGGTTTATATGACTAGCATATATTATTAGCTGTTACATATTTTTTATAAAATCAAACACAGTGCATTCTTTGCAGATTAATTCAGAAAGCTTCTCCTTTAGACAAGACAACGTTTCTTGCTTACATGAATTGGAGAATTAATTTAGTAATCTTTTATCCGAGTTACTTAAAGCTTTTTTGACCAAAAATAATTATGAGGAGGTGACTCTTAAAATTATCAATGTAAAGGATACCTTTGAAGAAATCTATACAATGACCTGCCTCTTCATTTTCAGTGTTAAATGGTTCTAAGAATCTCGAGTGTACTTAGTGCTAGCTTTTTTTGTGTCTTGCTGTTATGATAAAGTGAAATCCTGACATTTATTCTTGGGTATAACGGAGAAGAAATGGATGGCAAAAACTTGCAGTTTTTATTTACTGTACCCAGATTAAATTGCCTGTCCCTTAATAAAATTACACCTTGTATAGTTACATTGCTTTGATGGAATTTGGGACTGCACTATCCTGCAGTTCATTTCCAGGTCTGCATATTGCGTTACTGTCTGATAATCAAAGCGAATTAAGATATTTTTTAAAATACAAGAGAGCTTTTTTCCCTCCCCCAAGTTCTGCAAATTCTCAAAGTGGCCCTGGAGAAATACAAATGCACAAAGCGACAGGCGAAGCCGGGCCTGTGTTCAGCACTCCATCATTCCTTGTCACAGGTGCAGCCACTATGCATTATCCTGCCGTGATTGATAGAGTGGGTTTGTGCAGACTGGGAGAGCTGGGCACGGCTCAGATGGGGCCCTGTCGTTCTGGCTCCATTTCATACTACCTGTAGGGAAAAGGAAAACTTTGCTGGGATTGGCAGTTCAGCGCTGGGCAGAAATTTTACTTCTTTGCCCATAATGTAAAGGTCGTATTCCCTAAAAGTTAAATGTAGCTCCTAGTTTTACATGGTAATGATCCAAGAACAGGAAGCAAAGGTAAGTAGGACAGACCCTGCTTATGTGAATAAGACCTCAATAATAAAATGGCTTTCAGGTTATCAAACTTGTTTCTTTGTTTTTTATTGGAGAACTTCTTCAGTGGGCAGTGTACTCAAAGACTTTCCCTTATCTTTCGACTCATTTCTTCATCAGAAGAAGCTGGCAGAAGGCCCACACTTTCAGTGCAGTACTGCCCTTTTAAGATTAATTTGGTGTCAGTGTTACTGGTCAGAAAGATAGAATAAAATATACATAAAGTAGATTGTTATATGTAGAACCAAAACATAATAAAATTCTATTCCCAGTGTATAGCAGGTGACCAGAAAGTCTACCTAAAGGAGCTATTATTGCTGTAGGATATAATGTAATAATTTATGCAGTTAGAATCTTTGACACATTTTTGTTCAGCTGGGGAGAAGAGTTTAGGTTTCTTTGCCTATGATCATTCAAGATCTTGACTAATTGATGTAAGATCAAAGATGACAACAATCTCACCAGTGTTATGTAAAACTATAATATCTTCCAGTTCCTTCATTTCTTCCTGAAATGGCCAAAGGCAAAATAATTTGCATAAAAGGTCTCCAGTTTTAAAATGTAAAATTTCTTTCATTGGGACTTTTACGTGATCCCCAAAGATTTCTACAGATGTTTACAAACTTAATCAAAATGAGCATATAAATATTATTGCAAGTGATTCTGGGGGAAAACAGAGCTTTGTTTTGTTTTAAAATATTAACAAATTACAATAATATGGAATGACATTTTAAAAATGTGATTTTTGAGTTCGCATCTATATTTATAGTAATTATTTGCTGGAAGGGGCCACATTCAGATACTAATTGATGAATCCTAATTTATCATCCTTTAAACTCTCCCCCCCCTTTCATTTCTGTGGGCAAAACTGTCTTGAAATAGGAAAGCAAGGATGCTGTGTATTTTACATCAATAAAAGAAATTGTGAAAATTGCTTTCTACTACAAATTTCTTTAAAAAATAATCTTGTTATATTTTTCTGTGTGTGAGTTGTTTTTTTACACTGATAACAAAGAAGCAGGTTAAATGAATCAGCACTCATTTTAGACTATCCTGTGCTACAGTTTGTGCATTTAAAGAATTTGCAGGGAGTTTTAGAGACTGTGCCACACCAAGTATGTACCCACTTTCACTTCCTTGTAATTTTGGAAGGATTGCTTTTCTTTCATGAGTATTTTAGGTAAGAAAGGAGTATTTTTTACACTATGTCTGAGGTCTTTTCAACGGGGAAGAAAAGTATCAACCTGCTTGTCCTTGTATTAGTGTATATATTTGTGTACAGACACTGATTTATGTATAAGGTGCTTGTACAAATGAGTTTTGTGATTTATTTTTTAAAATGTGAAGTCAAGATAGCAAGATCATTTAAAACTTTATTTCTTTCCCTGCCCCTCACCTGTCTTGAAGCATTTTGGAATATGTTCCACTTAAACGTTTACGTCAGATGGGATACTTAACTGTGGTTTAAAGCCTGCCTTTGCAAGTGTGTTATACCTAAACATGTAAAGAAGTGAAGCAGCTACTTAAAAAATGCTTACCACTGTAGGATAATTAACATCACCCTGGAGTAGTACATCATAGCTAATTCAGTGAGCCCTGCTTTACAGCTGCCACCAAGCAACAAGCAGTAGTTATAAAATGCTCACGTATCAGGATATTCCTTTAACACCTCATTTATTATTGTAACATGAAAAATGTCCCCTTCCATTTATTATATCACTGCATTAAGGGTCTTAGTCACAAAGAAATGATTTGTATATGCACACATATAAAGGTGCAGTTTTCTTGTAAAACAGAGAGAATTTGTCTAATGAATTATCTCTGGTGCAAATGAAATGGATGTTTATTGAAAGGAGGATGGCTAAAGTTGAAGGAATAGAATTGTATGCATAGGTAAAAGATAACTTTACTTAAATTAATAGCTAGGGGGTAGTTTGTGTTTTCCTCTGTATTTAATGCTTATCTTCTGTAAACAAACACAGGCAAAAAGCAGCTATAAACAGAGATGAGAAACACAGACAAACAGACACACAGGCACACACATAAGTGTAGGTTGACAGTCCATTGCCTTTATAAACATATGATAGACCCAGAGGCAAATCCAAAGCTGCCAACATAACTACTAAATGAGTCTGCCAAAGAGCCAGATGCTGCAGCTGGAAATGCATTTTCATTGTCTTAGCAGCTGCATACTGCGATTGCTGTCCCAAAAGGAGGGGAAGGAACTGGGAACGTGGCTATCAGTTAAATGGCACCCAGTTATGCTTCTGTGTATCTACGTTTGTGGATGCATATGTGTGTAATTTTGACAGCAACTATGTTTACTAGTGAGTGAAATATATGATTTTTTATTTTCTAGTGACTTGTCAAAGGCCAATAACAGAATTGTTAGGGAGTTTCATATTTTAAAAATGTTTAAGATGACTAGTTCTGTTTTCCTAGTTTTTATAGTTGTTGGCTGAGAGAGGAATGGCAAACACTCACTTGAGTGCTTTTTGGGTTCTGCACAAAGATACAGCCTTCCCTCCATCCCCCATCCCCTGCGCTGTGTGTATGGGATTCAGGAAAATGATCCAAGTAGTCCAAGTGTCTTTAAAGTGCAGTTTAATGACTACTGGGCTCAAAAAGAGCCCGGTATATCCAGAGCCCCAGAAAGCTCAGAAGTAATGCTGTAACCCTCACTCATGCAGGGCACTTCATGAGAGCAGGGATGACTGGGAGAGTCTGCACAGCAGCAAGAGCATGTGGCTTCACAGGGATGCAGGACCCAGCTTACCAACTGCTTGTGTTACATAACAAAAGGAAGCTGAGCAAATCTGCCTCTGTAAGGTAGTCTTTTTACCTAGAACAGAAAAGGGAGAAAGACGAGCAGGAATGGGGATGACCCAGTGCCTCTGATGAGGCAGCCTGTGGTCTGCACTACTACGGTGCTCAATCTAGCTCATGTAATGGCTGTGCAGCCACTCCTAGCACGAGGTGATATATATATTTGAATTTACAGTGACTTGCAAAGACAGATGTGTGCAATTTGTAGAACTGGTCCACGCACAATTAGGAAACATGGTAGCTGAAATGGTGTTTCCATTCTTTTTCTAAGAAGCTGCACAGATTTGTGCTCTAAACTAATGAAGAGGCCTTTATATAAAATTAGAGATTGGGAAAGTATGTGCTAAAGCCTCCTTGGCTAGATAATTACTTTTTTATCATTATAATGACCTGTCGTACTAGTAAAGTTTTTTTTTTTCCCAAAAAAGTTCATCAACCCTGTAAGGGAAGGGGCTAGAAGAGAAAATCAATTTAAATCATTATTTCAGAGGCTAGATATATTTTTAAATTTTACCCTGTAAGTGGTTGTATATCATTACATACTATTTGTATTATAAAAGTGGCAAATTATTAAAAATCCCAACCAATGAACTAATTTGTAGGTCTTGGCTGGTGAACAGTGCAGACAGTGCCTATATGTGTGTATATCCAACTGCTTTTAGAGGGTGTAGAATTGTGCATGTATTTATGATATTAAAATATTGAATCTGAAAAAATGGTGCATGCATTAGCTTTCAGATTTGTCTTGAGCAAAGGAGAGAGAGGGAACCGTCTGCAAAATAGTAGTTGCTTGTTTTCCTGCTCTCAGTTTTTACCGGGAAATTATAATGTTCAATATACAGTGTAAGGAGGAGTAAAAGTTTTCTCTTTAAAATAATGGTGCACAGAGAATGTGAGTTCTACCATATTTAGAGACAGCAATTTTCTGTCTATTGGAATATCCATGAACAGTTAAGAGATTTTCAGTGAGAAGGTACTGGTTTTATACTTTTGCAAGACAATCCTTTTCTACCTCTCCCCTTTTCTTTTTTCTTCTAGATTTAGTGGCTGCTTCATTTTTTTGCTCCTAAGTCAGCCGTGGATCAGAACAGTGGATGCGAAGAAGTGACAGAATTGCAGATGGAGCTGGAATAAAATGGAAAGAGAAAGAGAAGGCAGTGTCCTACAGAGGAAGTTGCAAGGTAGATAAAGAACTTTTGTTCGCTGTTTGGTGGAATAGTTGTGTCTCCCAGTAGGCTGAGCAGGCTGGCTGATACATCCAGAGGGGACGGGTGTCAGGCTGGTGCAGGTGTCAGTGGCTGCCAGTGAGTGATTGCACCATCAGCCTCCTACCGTGATCCATCATGCGGGCCCAGCCGGTGAAGAATCACAGCCTCAGCAAGGTGCTGAGCCCAGCAACATATCATTAAACAAGGTTACCACCGGCAGATTTGTTCCCATGATCAATCTGGTCAATAACCGTTCCACCTCGCTGTACATTTTCCCCCTTTAAAACATAAACAAGTATTATCAAAGTGGTGGCAAAACAATGTAAGCTTTAAGAAGACTTCATTTCTCCAATGGGAAGCTGCAGGTTTCTTGTAAATCCCTTATAAATCATGAAAAATAACCCTTCCTACAAAAATTTATCCTCATACTAATCCCTGGAGCTAATTTGTATTTTATGACTTGAAGTTGTTTATTTCTGGCTCATTCTTGAATGGATTTTACTTTTTTTTTTTTTACTTTTCAACACCCAGCATGGATTTCTAATATGTATTGGGATGTGGTGTGCTGTGTAATACCCATGTCAGTTTAGAGTCATCCATAAGCAACTTCTCAGAAGACAGAAATACTTTTGTTACTGCTTTGTTTTAATTCTAGTGTCTTGTATTAACTCTCTGTCAGATCTGAACAGACCTTCTCCTACTCTGGCTCACCCAGCATCATTGTGCTGTGCACAGACATCCCCACTTACGAAGATCCCTGTGTTTGTATTCACCTGAATTCAGAAACCTCCTCTGTACACTCTCAGGGCTGTTTGTTTGCCTTTTCTGCTGCCATGGTGGGTCGCAAACTCCTGGGCAGTAACTGGGAGATCCTGGAGTACCCCAGCAGATTGCTTCTCATCGAGAGAGTTATTAATACAGTCTTTGTGCTGCACTCAAATGGTTGTGATATGAGAGGTGAGGGCCAAATCACAGAGTTTTATAAACTCATAGGCAGCAATGAATAAGCTGAATTTCTCCACAGCGGGCTACTGAGGTTTGGGAAACAAGTAAAGGCTAAGTGGAAAACCAGAGCTGCCATGCCTCCATCATCTCTGTTACTAACACAGAAAAATCACGTGCTGATCAGAAACAGAAATACAGACATGTGAAGGGGCTGAGAAAGGCGTATACGTCTACATTAAATAACAGGTTAGACTGTGAACGGGTGTCCTGACTCTTTGGTGGCCATGCCAGTGACCACATAACAGGTAATCCTCCCACTAACTGTGCAGCTTGCAGAGCTGTGCAGGCCCCTGTTTTAAGAACAGGCTATTACTTACTTAGTGTGATAGCAGGTTGTTAGTAAAGCTTGCTGTGCTCAGAAAGAAATGTAAACCAAGTCCCTGTCCTGTACAAATACAAAAAGTAGTAATTGTCATGCTAATATTTAGCAGTGTCAGAGTTAGACTGTTTGTATAAGGATAATTTTTCCTTTCAGATGTTGCCAGGTGGATAGAAAAGCTCAGCTGAAATGCTACCTCCAGAAAAAAGTTGCAACTTTCTGCAGAAGAAACTAATCTCATAGTTTTAACATCAATGTGATCTTTAAATCAGTTAAGTGGGTACACAAGTCTACATATAATTCAACACTTACTTAACTGCCCTGTTTTCTTTTTACCATCTTCCTGCCTAAAGAAAAAAGAAGCCATAACAAACTTCTGCTGAAATGAAAAATAATTCTGAGATGGTTGTTTCCATTGGTTTGATTAAATCAGTTTTTAAAATTTTCTCATGTAGATGGGCTGACTGTGCCTGTGAATGAATGGCTGTTGCTAAACCTGTCTGACCTTCCCATCAATAAGGGTGAGACTGAGGGCTCAGGGGAAATGTGACACATGGTGTTCTTCTCTCCTTTGTACTTCAGGTCAAAAATTGCCTTGGGTACAATGTCAGCACCTTCATCCAGACCCGTAGTCCCTGCAGCCTCCCCCATTAATGCTCCATTGCTGCGTCAGTCCTAGGGGCTCCTCAGCATTACAGGTACCTCAGCTACAAAACTGACGCTTTCCCTGGTACCAAAAATTTATGCTCCTTTACAGGCCCCCAGACATCTCAGTCATGATATAATTGTAGCTTAGAGCCTGCATCATGTTAGTATGCTTGTAACAACAAAATCTTGTGATGTGCAAAAAGGGTATGTATAGCCAAGAATTTATTGTTAGCATAATTGAAATTTTAGCAGTCTGATCAAAGTATTGTTATTAGTTTATTAGTCCAGATCAATTCGTACAGAAGAAGGAAGCAAGAAAGGAAAGAAAGAGAATGAAAGAGAGAAAGAGGAAGGAAGGAAGGAAGGAAGGAAGGAAGGAAGGAAGGAAGGAAGGAAGGAAGGAAGGAAGGAAGGAAGGAAGGAAGGAAGGAAGGAAGGAAGGAAGGAAGGAAGGAAGGAAGGAAGGAAGGAAGGAAGGAAGGAAGGAAGGCTACTATACAGAAAAATTCTCAGTAATAAAGTTAAATTGCTGTCCACATTTCCTAGCACCTACCCATTTTCCTGATGCTATGCTCACCCCCCTTTCACTACTCCTAAGGTCAACGGCTTAGGCCTGGTGTGTGTGTGTGGTGAGTCACCAGCATCACAAGTCCTTCCTGGGGAGGAACAGGGTGTTATGTTGATGGTTTCTTCTTCCTCACTCAAGGATACACTTGGGGCCATGTTTAAATGCTTGCTGTCATGCTTCTACACCTTGAGCTGAAACACTACATTATGTTATATATGGTGCCTTTTATATATGTTAAATACTATTTCTTCCTCTTTGTTACCCCTGAAACCTGTTCAAGTACAGCTCTAGGTCAATATTTCTGGCACTGACAGTTGGTGATAGAACAGTTGTTCATAGCCTTGGGGTCTCCAGTGCCAAACTTGTGCCCCATCTCTTATCATCCCACGCCTTCATTGTCTTCACAGCATCTTGTGCCACCCACTCCTTAAGGCCTTTCTCCCAGCACACCAGATCTGTGTTTCTCTATACAACTTCACAAATATCTTATTCTGCACAGAAGAATTACTTGTTAGTATTAACTAAATAAAAACTGTGGTTGTACTATCCAAAGATAAGCCATAGTCAGTTGGTCATTGGAAAATCCCTGTTACGGCTAAATAAAGAAGAAACAAAGACCCAGGCAGGTCAAAAACATTTCAGACAAACTAAGTTTGAGAAGCCTCAGCCCTGAGGTCTTGCAGGGTTGGTACAAAGCCCATGGCTGGTACTAATGACTGTGTTACAAGTCTAGAGGACTGTAATCTTCTGTTAAGATGCATGAAGCAGGCATCTTCTTGCCTTCCTGCAGGACTTGATGGAGTATATCTAAACTCTGAAGACACTAGTCATTGGTCGTTTGGGCAGAGCCCAATGCAAAAGGCAATAGAAGCCATTGAGTAAGAATTTGGCCCCAGAAAGTCAGTGGAGATCAGCACAGATTGCAGGAAGATCAGGATTTTGAACCTGGCTCCCCATAGGATGTAATGGTATTTAGGCTCTATCCTGGATGTTACTTAGTTTATTAATTCCTACCTAAAATCTTAGGTAAATGGCCAGTCATACTGTAAGAATTTTAGATAACTGAAAACATGGGTATGTCTCCAAATCTAGGCTGGCAGAATGATTGTGAGATACTAGCTCTTTTTTAGGCTAGCTCTTTTCTGGATATCCCATTAAAGCATCCAGGAATCTTCTGTGTTTCTGGTCAAGCAGAACCAGAATTAGAGCTTCTTCCATGTCTTCTGATGCTTCTTTTGGTCCTGAAGTTCATGGAAGTGACAAGCAGTTCGGGGAATGTTACCTGAAGGTTTATGTTTGGTTTTGAAGAGTTCTAGAACATTTTTTTTTGAAGTTCACTTCCTTAATATCAAAAGACATTTCACAGTATTCAATATTTTAAAATAATATATTTCCTTAGGTTACAGTTTAAAAATGGATCATTCAATGCCTGCACTTGTAGATTTGAGAGGAGCTTTTATATTATCATATTATGGAAATAAATTCACAGTGATAGAGAACTAATCAGTTGCGGTTTTTTTTTTTTTTTCCACGTTTGTTTGTTTGCTTGTTTGTTTGCTTGCTTATTTGTTTAACCTACAGTGAATTCATCTGTGATAATCATTGCTGGTAAAGACCCGTATCAAGACCTCATCCACACAATCTGCCAATAGTGGACTTCTAGCCTGTATTGATATATGCACTAGAGAATTGATTGCCTGCCTGGGTAGATAAGAACATGTATTGTTCTTCAGTGGGTGTAGTGCATTACTCTTTCCTGGCTAATGTGATCTCAGAATCCTTCTCCATAACACAATTCCACCAATCAAACCAGATGACAAAATATAAATTTTATGGAGTTGTAGTCCTCAATTCATAATCCTTTGTAAAAGACAAATACAGATGAGTGAAGTTTCCCATAATGAAAAAACCATAAAATTTCACAGTCAGCCAAGGTTCTCTTTTTGATGCATTTCTTATGTTCATTCTTTTAGTTTTTCTACAGATTTAATTTCCTTTTTCTGACAGTAATCCTGTGATTGCAGATCTAATTTTTCTGTTAGTTAGTAAAGAGTAAGTCCCAGAACTACTGAAGCTATTTATGTAGTCAACACCTGGATGAGTTATGGCTTCAATGCTGCATTGGTTGTAGCTTTCTAATAGTCACAGGTGGTTCTTATGGTACAGGAATATCAAAGAGTGAAAGGAAACCTAGCAATAAGTAGTCAATGTTCTGTAAAAGGATTTAAAGAATAAATTATATTTACCCACATACTGTTACTGGTGTCTTTTCTTTGTTACTAATTAGAAGCTGAAGGACATAATAAACTTTACTGATGAATATGTTTTTCTCATAGTTGTATGTACATTGCTCCACTATAAAGTTATTTCTAACTCTGCTTTCATAAGATGGGTGTCTACCTATTTGCGTCCAGATCTCAAAATGTCCGTACACCTTTAAACTCATAAAAATAGGGAACTTCCTTATCCCATCCACTAGAACATTATTCAAGGTCAACCTAAAAATTTGTTTTCATATATTCAAAACAGTATTACTGCAATCCTCAGCTCCCTGTTGTAAACCTTAGTAGCATGAAGCCCACAAATTAGAAATTCTGTAAAAATAGCCCAACTACATCTTAGATAAAATTTATTCTCTGTGGAAATTTTGTATGAAAATCAATCAAGGAATTTTTCAGATTCATCTGGCACCTGCTGCTCACTGTAAATTTAACCCTTGCAGAATATAATGCACTCTGCATGGTATCTCATCCTAAATGTACAATTGTTTGCTTGAAACTTTAGTAATAGAGAATAATAATGTGTAATAACAGGAGGAAGTGAAGGACATCATTACAAATAATGAACGACTGTAATTCAGAATTAGCATTTACAATGAATTTCTATGGGATGTTTTGCTATACCTTCACAAAAAAATAAAAACAAATCTCATTGTTGGCAAAGGACCGTATTATGAAAGATTTTTTTTTTTTTTTTTAAAGCTAAAACCTCATAGAATTCAATGGGGACTTCTGCTGAAAACTGAATGGAGCAATATAGTCTGTGGAATGGGCTGGTTGAAGAGCAGTATTGCTGTTTATAAAGGCCATTTCACAGCACTTGTCATTACCTTCCAATGGCAATAGGGTTACAAAGAAGCAGGGCTGTGAAAGATGTCCTTCCCGAAGGTGGTGTGTGGCTCCACGCCAGACTTTGTAGGCGACTCTCTCTGGTTTGGAAATTGTTTCTCACCCAAAGCAAGCTACAGCCTCAGGTTTTTAAAAGAAGTAAAATCTACAGACGTCCATCAGTGGCATCAGAATTGTACCTACATGACCCAAATTCACTCCAAATGGACTAATTGCATTCATAAGAACATAGTGGTTAGTCAGCTGCATATTGTCAATCCGCCCTCATTGAGATGGCTTTCCCTTTTTTTCCTAAATCAAGACAACGTGTGTTAGTAACTTTGAACACATCCTTATTTTTCCTCGCTCTCTACCCCCCACTTCCAAAATGCCTTAAATTTGTTAGGGTCTTTGCAACATTTTTGCTCTGAGGCATATTCCCTCTCCATTGATTCTCTTCCCTGCTTTCAAATTCAGGTTTAATTAGTAATTTTCTAAAATACCTCAACTTGCATGAAACCTGTGAAGTGCCACAATGTCCTTTAGGCATTACAGAAAATTAACTGAAATTTGAAAATCATAGTGTATCTTTAGTGTGAAGTTATTTTGGGGAAAAGTATTAACTGTGTCTGGCTTCAACACCCAAGACCCATGAATTCTGAAGTTTACATAACAGTGAGACTGAAGAAGAAAAATAATGAAGCAATATCGAAACAAAATCTTTAGAACACAAGAAGGTGAAAATAGAAGAATAATTTCACCAGTTGAAATGTATTCTGTTTACCTAAAATAAATCCATATCCATACCTGCTCCTGGGTAAACCCACTAATGTTTTTGGGTTGTATTCCAGTTTTATAAAATGCTTTTCTATTCCCTTTTCCTATTTGGGGAAAAGAAATAGTCCAGAGTGAACAAAATGTGCTGGTATGCCATAATAACACTTCAAGCAGATATACTAGAATTTCCCATGGAGGGCATTTGCAATGCAATAGCAGTATTCAAAATTCTATACCAGTACCTCTGAATTCCCATTTCAACCACAGCTCATACTTACATGGAATATGGGCTGATCACGAGAAAACAGTAAAACTGACTGTACACAAAGTTCTCTGTAAGGGTGGATATCCTGAATAGAAAGAGAATGCTACATTTATCATTCAGTTCTTTCATTTCTAGTAATTCCTGATGTTAGGAGAACACAATTTATTTTAAGAGTTTAACATGTTTTAAGTGAAATTTAAAAGCTCTGTAAAAGCAGATGGATAACATTTGCAGACTCATTAATAACCCAAATATAGCACAACCCACTAATCAGGAGTAAAATTCTGAAAAAACTTTTCAGACCTCGTACCTACCTGTTCTTTACTTTGTGCTGTGTTACCATCACATCCTAGCACATCACGCTTCTTGCTTATTTGAATGTCATTAACGTAAGTGGGCATTACATTTCCAGCTTTGAAATCAAAATAAAACTTGATGCCTCATAACTGAAAGAAATACAGGTTCTCCCGATGGCATCAGGGCACACATTTTCACATAAATAGCTGGTTATTGCTTCCTCAATGTTTTTCTAAAGTCAGTTCAGTGTATGAAAACAGCATAAAATGTTGATGTCCAAGTTAGATAAGAGATTATTCTTATAGGTGCCAGCAGCCATGACATGAAGTGTCTCCTAACAGACTGAAGTCCGAATGAGAGGAGTCCCGTTCTGTTTGTGAGAAAGGGGATGGAGGGTTGAGATGAGCCCAGGTGGCAAAACTAGAACATCAGAGCTAGGGAGTAGGGAGCAGCTATGTAAGAGATGTATGTGAGAAAGGAAGAATACACAGCTCTAATGTGAAATGGCTGTTCTGAGGACACCATGTACAGATGAAACTCAGCATGGGGGGTTAAGCAAAAGCATGATGTATTTGTACAAGAAAACAAGCTGCTGAATTCACAGTTGATCATAATCAAGGGGTGTGATATACCAGTTAAGACAAAAGGAAGGAATATTCCCCAGTTATTATTTACATTATAAAAATCTCTACCTTAACAGGAGAACAGGACCCAATTATCTTAAGGTGGGAGCCTTCTTATCCTAGTCTACTGATTGCAGGGAGACCACCAAAACTTATGTAGCGTTGAGAAAAAAATACATTTTATGGGAAGCTGAAGAAGCAATGTGTTAGGTCATGTGATAAAAACTCTGCACACCTACAAAGGAACCCAGATAATGAATAGCAGAGGGACCCCAAACAATCCCCTGCCAAGCTACTCCCAGGCCCATCATAGGAGAGTCATCAGCCCATCAAAGGCCCAACTTCACAAGGCCAGAGGAGCAGAGGAGCACGAGGGCAGGCAGGAATCAGGAGGAATCTGGTTCATCTGTGGAGGTTATTGGAAGCCCTGATTCATACATGGAAGCAGAACCATTAAGAGCAGAGAGGAAATGCAAAGGCAAAAAAGGAAATAAGTAGGTCTTAACATTGAGGAGGGAGGGGCTAGGAGCCATAAGTCATAGATAAAACTAGAAAATTTTGGTGCGGTCACTGATTAGGTGCATCCAGTTGATCTGGATTTGCAAAAGAAAGACCTTGCTGAAATGAAAGATAACTATGCTTGAACATGTAGATATCATGCTGAGTATATTCTTAGAGCGCAATAATTTGTTGTGAGGAAAACCAGTGTGTCTGTGCAGGAAAACTCCTATCAAGATAAAGTTACAGGAAATGACATTAAAATGTAAATGAACAGATATACCTTACAGATAACAAGTGACTTCACGAGTCCCGTAAGGAAACAGGAATAATATAGGATTGACATCTGGGATTCTGACTATTCTGACTGAAGGCAGAAACTGCGAGTTTTGAGGAACACATTTGGACTGACTTTTGCCACAGACGCTTCTCAGAAGTGAAGGACAACCCTAAAGAAGCAAAAATGCAGAGGTTCTGACTTAGAAAGTTACTGGTTGCTACCAGCCTTCCTTATTAAGATGCCCGTCCTCATGGCTTTCTGTGCATGTTTTGCCTACATGATATTCAAATAATCTTGTGTCTCATAACAGAGAGAGCCATAAGCCTATCAGCTCGGTGCCCAGCAACAAGACCTTCCCTGGCTAAACAATGTAATACCAGCTTGGGGTTATCGGAGTGTGTAGGTATAGCCAGGTGGCTTATCAGAGACCTTGAACTTGGTACATGGTTAGAAAGACTGCTTGATGCTTTTATCACAGATGTTTCTTTGCTTGGAGTGTTCTTCCTGACTTGGCCTAAATTCTTATCAGCAAATTATTGTACATACTGATTAAAGTCATGCAGCCTATTAATGGGAAGGTGATTACCATCTATCTTTTCAAATACTTATAGGAAATATTTCATTTTAAAAAATGAGAAATATATAAACAAATTTGATATTCGTTATTGGAATTTTATCATGCAGGACTTCACTTCTTCAGTGCAGGGAACAGAGCAAACAGGGAAGTGACAGAGAAGCAGTGAATGTAAGTAATCTGTTGGAGGTAGGAAAAATGTCCATCCATTCATGGTGAACTTAAGCAGTGTTTTGAAAAGTCTGCAAAGAAATTAGAGGCGTTTTCAAGTGACCTGGAGACATTGCCCTTAGTGCTGCTTAAGGACAGTTATCTGTAGACAAGAATGGACCACCACAGTGCTGTCCTTACTGCAAAAGATATTCTTTTCATCATTCCTATGTCCTAGGATGCTGGAAATATTTTTTTTTCCCTTCCTCTTCTTTTTCTTCTCTCATTTTTACTTTTTTTGTTTTGGCTTCATATTTTGCTCTTTGAGTTTTTACCTGTGTATATATGTGCACATACTTATTGCAAAATTATCTGTGAATCTATGTTAAATAAAATATGAAATACATGAGTTGTATGTGAATATACTAATATATATGTGTATATACGGATCATATATATAATAAAATGTTCCCAAATTAATATATCATCTGTTACGTTGTATCATATATGAACAGGTGAAAATTTACTAATTAATCTTTTCTAATACAACATTCTGCATGGTGGGATTTTGCATTTTGCACAACTGTCACTGCCTGAAGTAGCTCAATGGAGACAAGGATGCAAATTAATACATCGATGGGTCATAAAACATATTCATCATGTACACTGGATGAAAAATATATCTAATTCATAATATTCAGGAAATTCTGTAACCTAGTTACCCTTTTCTCATTTTTCTAATTCATCTGTGAAACTCAAAGATGCAGGATACTTAAGAAGAAACAGCTAACTAATATTAAAGGATGAATTTAATCACTTTTGGAGAATGATAAAATTAGAAGTTGATGTGGACAGCATTTATAAGGCCTTTGCACCTTCATACTTAAGACATAAACTGATCAGCAGAGAAGGTCAGAAAAGCGAATCTAAGTCCATTTGTGAGTGTCTGCCAATTTGGCAGGTATCCTGCTTCTGAAGCATTAATTTCTGGCAATTCTGAGAATATATTTTCAAGAAAGAGTATGTCATTAGTCTGTTTCAGTATGTAAACTTTCATGATAGAAATTTCGAAATTTTTATATATTTATAGAAAACATCCATATTACTTAAAATTCTTTGCATGACAAAATTGAAACAAAGACTGAAGGAAATGTGATACTGCTGATTGTAAATCTGTCTGAACCGAACATAACATCCCCCCAAACCCAAACATTCCCAAAGTTATCATGTCTCTTTTCTCCTGGATGTCCTTTCAGAAAAGCCTCACTGCAGACCTGTTTCCCCCCTCATGGACCACGCTAAGGGCAGAAATAGTTGCAATGGGTGGTGGTAAAGATGTCTCAGTACAGTTTAGATGATTTTCATATGGACTTTTGCTCACAGGTACAAATCATGTTTACTGACCATTCAACCGTGCTTTGCTATATCCCTAATACTGTAAGTCACAGAGGAGCTCTCCTCATGCTTTTCCTTGTTAGTTTTTCAGGAGGCAAAATCCAGGCATCTGGTTCCTGTCCTGTGATCACACTGTTGGCTGTGGTTTTTCTCTTGTGTATCTATATGCTGTGCCAGCCAAAATTTACCTACTACTGCTTTCACACAGACCTCATAATCACTTTAACAACATATGCCAAATTTTTTTGCATACCTTTTTCATGAAGCAATTTCTCTCCTCTTTCATCCAGTTCATACTGCCTACCACTGAACTTCAGAAACCAGCTTGGTTAGTCCTGGGGAGGGAAATGCAAAGTTCACTCGCCAACATCAAATAAATGTTTTGAAGTTACTGAAAAGAGGCAAGCATATAGATGTATTTTTGATCACATTTGGAGAACCTGAGTTTAAACATTGATCATTAGATCATCAGTAGTCCAAACAACAGAAATAAAGATCAGCTCTTTAATAAGCTCTGTAATTCAATCCAATGGCTGCTTTTTACCAAATCTAAATTTAGGATTCCACCAGGTGTGAATGAGTGTTGCTATTAATTGAAGATTTCTTTTTCATACTTTTACAGGAGAAGCATTCTTCATGTTTTACAGTTATATTAACTGCTAAGTCTTTCGAAGTTAATATACAATGACTTTTGGCTATTTATAGAGTGATCCTTTTTTTAAAGCAGTATGTTTCACCTGTGATTTCATCTCTCTGAATCATAGACTTTCAAAACCAAGCTTTCATCCTTTTAATTTAAATTTTTTTCCTATTGCCTTTAAAATAAGTTTTCTGTCATTTTCTCTGCTTTTTTTTCCTGTATTTGATACCTTTAGTTATGTAAGCAACTTGTTTTGTTTGACACTTATCATCTTAATGCTCATAACATGCAATAAGGAAGAATTACTGAAAACTGAAGATGGTCCCAAATTAGAATTTCTGGATCCAAATTAAAATCCTTCTCCAAAACATCACGGCATTCAACTTCGAGGAGTCATAAAGTTCAACTGCAAGATCGAGAACACTCAGTAGTAAAGTTGCATTGCCAACTTGTGGATAAAAACCAGGCTCTGAAGAGCTGTAGTTTGGTTGCATGTTCAAGGTAGTTAGGTGACAGATACTTCTCCAGAGCACACATCCATGTTCTGTCAGAAGGAAAGGCTTCTTGGTGTGTCCCATGGGACTGCAGGAAAGGCCAGGCAGGGGAACCAGACCCATTGCTGGGACTGTACAACATCCACATATCAAAGTGTTCGTACATGCCTATTGCTGGGACTGTCCAATATCCACAGACCAAAGTGCCAGTACATGTCTTGAGACCCCCATAGGAAATGCAGGAGGTGAGGGGCTATACATGTAGTTTGCAGTGAATGAGCAGTTGTAGCTGGTTTGGCTGCTCACCTCTTTAAATCTACATGCATGCTTGAGAGTAGTGTGGCATAAGAAGTGAATTTCCCATCAAGGGTTCTTTCCAGGCACATAGCCAGCCTTTGAATTTAAGCAAAGACCATCACCAATAGCTCTGTGTATGACAAGGCAACCCCTCTGTCCAAAACTAGAACTGCTTTGTGATGTTCTCTGTGCAGCTGGCAAGAAGGATCCCATGCCTGTCCTCATGCCGTTGCACCAAGAAGGTGCGGGCTTTGTTCATTGGTATAGGTACCTCCTGTTTTGGAGGGCAGAATGCCTTTCGCCTTACATGCCCAGTGGAGAGAAGGACAGCCTGAGGTGCTCAGCCTTGCGTTTCATTCAAGCAATGAAACACATGCCACTGTAACGTTGATGGGAACATAATTGCTTACATGACAGAGGATCGTCAAGATATGAGACGTGCTGCACTGAGGCTGCAGTGAGGTTAGAAGTGTTGACATACCAATAAAAGCTCCATGTAAAAATGTTTAGTTAGTATAAAAGCCATTGATGAAAAATCTAAGGAAGGACTAGATGTCATAATGGTTAATCCTCCTCTCTAGTATCTGACCTCTGTAAGGCTGGAAGTAAAAGAAGTTAAATGAACTCTGCATAATTCCGTGTGGTTATCTGTCACGAAACCACCTCATGATTCAGCACTTGTGTCAGCCTGTTTGGGGGAGGCTCTGCTGCAAGAGCAGAGGACTGTGGCAGACCAGGACCAAGGCATAACCTGCTGCTGACTGTGTGAGAGAGGACATTCACACCGTACCTGCCTACACTTTGTCTTTTTTTCCCTGCGGCTGTTGTTGGCTCCATATTCTGGGTGTTTGAGGACACGGTCATTTGCCATGCTCCAACTTTGAGGGAGAATTTTTCAATTTTTGACAAGGCCCTTAGAATCACATTGCAGACGAAAGGGTGTATTATAATTATCAATATCAATAGTAATAAAAGTTTATTAAAGGTCATTAAAATGAAAGGGGATGGCTATAGATCCCATCACTCTGAATTGACTCCCTCCTCTTGTGTTAATTAGAAAACTCAGATAATGGTTCTATGGGGGAGTGCAGGGGAAATTTAATTACGAAAGTTTAATGGGCCACTATCTACTTCCTGCCAGATTAAAAACTGATGATTTACACTATTTTAGATACTACTGTGGGCTTGCTAACAAAATGTGTTGCAGAACAAAGAGGAATGTGAGACTTCACCCAGAATATTTTGCTCATTTTTAAAACAAAGATGTAATAAGGCAGACCTGAAAACCAAACAGCTGAGCCAGAGCTGCTACCACCAAAACCTGAAAGGAACTACGAGCAGTGTTTGTTAGTTTCTTCAGTTTATTATTTATTATAACCAAATGAAGAATACATTTGCATAAGCAGAAATGCCTGTCCCCTCGAAATGAAAAATAAAAAAGAAGAAGAAAAAAAAAATAATGCCAATCCAAATTAGCAGTAAGGTCATTTATCAATTATTGAAGAAAGCTAGAAATGTCACACAGTTAATTTTTAAAAGTTCTTGGATTGGAATTTTTGTTCAAAAATATAAGTCAGGCTCTTCAGTCCATGGTCTTCATCCCATCAAATTTCATGGGAGTTTTTAATAAACAGATATTTGGGAAATTATTATGTAATATTTTTGTCTTAAAACATGTGTTAGACTTTGAGAAATCAAAACATTTATGGCATACGTGAAACAGATAAAATCAGTTGGCTTCAAGTCATTTTCAGATGCCCTAGACACACAATTTATGGGGAGTTATGACTAATCAGAACCTCAAAATTATTCACTTTTTGAAGGTTGAAATCTGGCACCTGAAATTAGTGGCTATTTTTGAAATATTAGTCTTCATCAGCTCATTAGGAGTGATAATTCAGCAAAGTCTGCAAAGCTGCTCCAGGAATCTTTCTTCAAGTCCTCAATTCTACCTGCTGGTTCCATTTAATGCAGAAGTTCATTATTAAATTTCTGTTTCCATTTAATGCAGTGGTTTATTGTTAAATTTAACTCTATTTTTGGTGAAAACACTCTATCATATTCAAGTGCAATTGACATATAAATTTCCAGTTGCATTTTTTTTTTAGAATTAAATGCTTAACTTTAAAGGGTTTTACTACCAAAAAAAGGGGACCAAAAAATGTGATGTATCAAATGTTATATTTTAAAATGAGAGTAAAAAAAAGAGAGCAGAAGAAAGAAGAAAAAACAGTGCCCAAAACCCAAAAAAATAAATCTAGTGTACTCTGTTTCCTTTTCCTTAGGTTTTGGTGTCCAAAAGTTGAGAACTCAGCATTATAAAACCAGGGCTGGTTGTCAGTTCTAATTTAGGTAGATGTAGACAGTTTTATACAGCAGCTTTGTGGCCTGGAGCTGTCTGTCTTGCAGTCAGAGGCCCACTGTGTCAGCTGCATGTCCTTGAACATTTCAGGTAGAACGTAGCTCTGGGAATTGCCATCCTCCAGGACTTCAGGTGTGTAAACAAAGTCTCTTACCTTTACTAATTTATTACCAGGTAATGAAACAACATAAAGGAGGAAAAAAAAAAAAGAAAGGTGTTTGAACAGCACTGTTCTTCATATTCTTCAAAGACCTTAAGCCACCTGGGTGTACACAGTTTGGGAAACACTAATTTTTCTTGATCTTTTCCATAGAAACAGGGTTTGCCTACCTGCTTTGCAGTTTGAATCTCTCATCATACCCATCCATATAGCACAGCTGCCTTAAGAAAATTCTGTTTATGCAATGGATAGCAGTTAAGGCTAAATACATTTACATTAACATAGAATCCAACTTTTACGAAGCATAATAGCCTTCTGTGTTTTGAAGGTGCATCTAAATTCGTAAATAGTGTAAAAGAAATGACAAGGCAGTACAGATGTCTAGTCTTCACTTGTCTAGACTTCAAATATGTAATGCTGAATAGATATCAAAATCAAGTGGATGTCTTCAGAAATATAATTGAGAAGAGCATGCATAGGAACATTTGCATGCCTTACCTTTTATTTGCAGTGAATGATTCACAGCTAAGCTCTGTAAAGTATTAGTCAGTTCACGTCACTGTAACCACTAAACCTCCAAAAAACCCCTTACTTTTTGAGAAGTTACTTTATTAAGACAGCTGTTACAGCTATAGGACTTCATTCTGTTTATAATTTATATAGAGACAGAGAGAGAAGAAAAAATATTTAAGTTGATTTCAAGCATGATTTTTTTTTTTATTGTGATCCTTTATTTGATTAAGATAGCACCATAATTAGTCTCAATGCACTAATAAGTTGTTGGTTTTTTCCAGACACTTAATAAGGACCATTCATTCTCCAAGGGGATTGCAACCTGAAATCTTGCTGAAAGACTGGTACTACAACAGAGGACAAAGAGAAAAGAAAAGAGGTGAATTAACTGGGAAAAATGCCAGTTACTGTCTTGATCACATGAGTGACCATATGCTAAATGACACGGTAAAATGAATGGATGCACTGTGTGTTGATTTAGTTGCTTTCTTTTCCCTTTTCTTTTATGTTTGATTGTACATAATATGTATGGCAGTGTCCACTGTTTCTTTACTGTGTCCACTATTGTGAGAACAATTGGAATGTGATCCAGATTTTAAGTGGCACTTATTTTACTAAAAGGAGGTATTGAAAGCCCTACTGAAGTGGTACAAAGCTATGAATTTAAGGCTTCAGCACTCTGAAGCATTATGGGCCAGAGCCTGAGCTAGAGCAATTGGGTGAAGCTACTTTAACATCAGTAAAACTCTACAAACATATGTATGCTAGCGAGGGATCTCACCCCTTTATGCTGATGGATTTGCCTACTGGCATAAATTTGGGGTTGGCTGAAGAGAGAAGCCAGTGATATTTTCTTGGCAATTCCTGAAAAGCCAGACACTTACTTGAGCATAAATGTGGATCTGGCAACCTTCATGCTCTGAGTTGTGTCAGATCTTGGGATATGGATCTGATCCTGCAAGATGGTGAGGAGGACTCATGTACTGCCCAGCGTGTTGGGCTCCTCCTGCCAAGTCCGCACACAGATGTTACACGGACTTCCAGCTGAGAATTCAAGTGGAGACTTCCAAGTGGAGAGCTTGGCAATCAAATGGTAGTGTTAAGCTGCAAACTCTGTGCTCTTTTTCGCAGAAGAAATCCAGAAATCTGGATCTAGTACCAAAGATGGAAAAAATCCCAAACTGTGGCTAGATGCCAGTTTTATTGGTATACTCATAAAGGAGTTTATCTCAATCTTTTCAGGAGTGTCTCTAGTCCCCTATGCTTTGTCTGTAGAATACTCATGTTTGGGTTTTTTTTCACATAAATAAATAATGCTAAATAGTTATCAAAATAGGATTCAAACCTTCAATTTTTCAACTGGTTTTATGACAGATGGCCAAAGAAAGGATGAATGCACAGATAAATACAAATATAAGGAATGAATATGAATCTGCTCTGCATTCCGAGAGAGAAAGTAGTTAAAGAAGATGACTCTTGCAGAATTCCAGATTATTTAAACTGAAAAGTCTGTACGGGAACAACCACTTTTTGTTATGTGTTTATTAAGTCCAACCACCAGAGGATTGACAGCAGGGACTGCAGTATAAATCATGAAAGCCTTCTTACAAGTCAAACCACAGGAATTTTTTTTTTTTTACTCCATATTGATTTTGAACAAACAAGTTATCTAGACAATTAAACAAGTTAAACAAAAATTATATTGTTTCAGGCAATTATCCACATGTGTGCTGACCTCATTTGGGGAAATAAAGCATTTCACATTTTATTACCCAGCGCGTCAATGAAAAAATATTCAGGTGATATCTCATTAATAGTTTCTTTTTCCCAAACATTGTACAAAGTCACTGCAATACAATGCCAGGTCAATCTATCCATTTGATCTTATATAACCTTCAGGGAACATTAATAAAATTCTGACTCAGGTATACCCTTTGTCAGTCACTTTTTAGGCATACAGGCACTTAAATGTCCTTTACATCCTACTGAATGGGACTTATGTTTAAATTTAAGCACAAATGTCAATAATTTTCTGGACAAAGATGCTTGCTGGAATGAAGGCCTCTGCATCAGAATAAACATAGTGGTTGATAAGAGTGTACACAGAGAATTTTGATTCGGGTTTACACAACCTGTGGTATCCTGAGGTTAAAAAATCAAATTGCTAGAGCAATTTAGCATATTCTTGTAGTGTCACCAGTGTTCTACTGTTTGAACAAATTCCTTCTTTTTAAGAGACTCAACATGTATTATAAAGTATTTCTGAAGGTTTTCAAACCTTTCATTCAGGAATTGAGTTTTGTCAGTGAAGGAAAGAGAAAAAGAGCTTTTACAGTTCTCTAGCAATTCTCCAGCAAAGTCATTTAGGACTCCCAGAGGAAGACTGAAAAAATCTATCAGCTATTGTAGAAAGTGCATTATAATGGAAGGAGCTTAGTATGAAACACATGCAATCAATGATGGGATACTTGAACTTTGCTTGTACAGTTATCTCCTCAGGGAAGGTATTCTGTAGGTGTTGAACTGCTTTTTCCAAGACCAAGAAGCCACAGAAATAAATGAAAGTGATTTTTTTTTTTTTTTTTTTAAAGCCTTGAAGCATGGAAGAGTGTGGCAGACTGTTCCTGAATGCTGTGATTTAAAGTCACCAGGGCAGTTGCAGTGGCTCAGTCACTGGACATATGGGTGTTATCAGATCCTAGGCAGGTAAAAGTCAATGTGGGAACTGGGAACTCTTGAACTGTGATGTTCCCTCTTTTGCAGGTACCCTGCTTTGTTTTGACATGTTCCTTTGGCTCATTTGTGCAAAGGGGGAAGTACCATTGATAATAGCTGACATTAAAAAACTTAATTCTCCATCTCCCACTGTACAGGTCCCACAGATCCTCCTCACTCCCACTAGCTATGCCTGTGTCCCTCTCCAGCTGCTTCTGTCATCTATCCAATGATAAGGGAAGGAAACCAGGGCTGCCTTAGCTGAGCATCTTGCCAGTGGACTACTGAATTATGATGCACCTTTATTGCTTTTTCTCTGTCCTGGTGAATCTTGTAGTCTTTGCTGTACAGTGTCTCCACTTCCAGAAAAGTGGGGATGGTTCCCCAAGAGATTCATGCTTAGAGAATTCTACTGGGAGTTGAAGATACTGTTTTTAATCTATTTGTATATGCTTTTTGGATTGGTGACATAAAGTCACCAAAAAATCCATTAAAATCAATAAAAGACCCACCATGATCTTGTGGTTAGATTTTTCTTCTTTTAGTGTTTGGCAGATGGAAGGTCAGAATTGCAGACTCCACAGTCTTCAAAATACCAACTATTTTTAATAACTTGTTAAAATAATACTTTCACAAATTGTTCCAGGATGAACTTGACTGGACATAAAGCACGTTGTGTCTCATCTGGATTAAATCCTTGGAGAGGTGAGAAGGACAAGCGGGTTAATGTCTTGGTTCGGAAGACATCTCAGGGAAGACTGCTCATCCAGAGTGTGAGGGGAAGTCAGATCATCAGTCTTCAGCTTCTTTCTGAACCCAGAAGAAAAATACCTGGGACCTGATGGCTCTTAACTTACTACAGCCCAGAAAAGATGAAGAGTTGCAAAGTTTGTGAATACAACTTTCGATTAAATTTTGATGTAATGATTTACTTTTTTAAAATTATCTTTCATTTACAGGGAGACCTCCTAGTCTCTTTGAACTTCCTAGTGGAGACAAATCCAGCTTTCAGCGTAGACCACAACGGCAGATATTCAGGATATCAGACTGGTGGGACAAGAAATGATGTCTACATGCAGTACTAAAGACTCCTGTAGCAAGATCTCACCTTCCCTGGCACTGGTAGAGCAGCTCCCCAGATTGGTTCCCTCCATAGCCTCTCAGACTCTCCTTCAGCCCAACGAGGAGTCACAGGAGTCCTCTGCTCGCCCTGCCCTGCCTTCTCAAGCCCTCATGGGTGCAGGAGAAGCTGTTCTTCCTGCCTTGTCTGCCCCAGAAGGGAAGAAGAGAGAGGAACAGGAAAGGAAAGGAGGAAGATCAGGTGCTTGCTGATTCCTCTTCTAGACAGTGCTATTAACTTCTCTATCTCAGTAACTGTTGGAGATGGAGCCTGGGAGACAAGGATTCACTCACCCATGAAGAGGAAAAGCAAACTTTATAACTGGTGCTGAGGGCATGGATCAGATGTTAGATGAAGATTTTGTTTCAATATTAAGATATTCTGTAATTGCTACGTGTAATGAACAAACAGCTGCCTTCTTAATATCCTCTTTAGGATGTATTAGGGAATCTGTTTAGGATTGTGTTAGGATTGATTATTTCAGTATTAATAGGATAATTTAACATATTTTGTGATCTAATATGCTTCTCAGTACTGTGTCTAACTTGTTGATTTGATCCAGTCTGACAGCTGAATTGCTGTCTTCATAGGTTAGTAATTATCACTTTGGTGACATAGTTTTCAATGTTATTTTTGTTTAAGTAGCTTAATAAAAGGAATAAAATCAGAGACAGACATATTTTTTCAATAAGTAAAATGGGTCTCAGACCTCTGATGACCTGGGTGTAGATCAGTCAATCAGCCTAAAAGCTCCCCCCAATAAGCCCTTTGTTGTCTCACAGAAAAAGTATGTGAACTGGAAATTTACTTGAAACCACCACAGTAAATATGTTTGTTCAGGGAAAAGTAAAAGAGGTGAAACAAGAAGCCTGACATGACTTCAGTTTTGAGGAAAAACCTGTTTGTGTCTAATACATTGCAGAAATTGCTCAAGAACATTTTGTCCTTGTGTAAGGATTGCCCTGTAATGCTGCTAATGTCCTTAGGTTGAGACCTTGGGTTATCGGCTGTGTCTGTGCCGATCATGCAAGTTAAAACTGATTTTTCTGAAATGTAGTTTTTATCTTTGTGAGTTCATGACACTTGTTCCTTGAAGCCAGATCTTCTCCTTCCTCTGCATTTTCTTTTCTTTCTCCTTTTGGCCTGACTTGCTTCCACTGTGGGCTGAACGTGCTTCCCAATGGCAGTGAAACCTCCAGATGGCACATTACCAGCTCCTCATAAATTAGAACAGGAGAGATGCGTAAGGCATTGGAATTCTTTGAGGTTTAGGTTTATAGGGATTACAATAAATTCAGTCAGATGGGGAGGGTCATTATGTACCAGTGGAATGCAGATAAGATTGTGCTGCTTTTATTTTTTTTCTTAAAATTGCCATGAGATAATCTCTTGAAGGCTGCAGAAAGTGTCTACATTTGGAGGTCTCTGTGATTTCCCATACACAGATCCTTTAGGAAAGGGAATCGAGAGTTAGATCAGAAAAAGGGAACTATAGTCATAATTTGAGCCCAGTTCTGCAATACTTTCAGACATTATACAAAACATGCAAGCCTTGACTGTTCGCACTCTGCCAAATAACGGCCTCGAAGCCAGATCAGGGCAAACCACAACTCTAGTTAAATACAGTAAAAGCTTTCCCTAAACAAGGGCATCAGAACAAGAGCCATTCAGTTCAGGCAGAACAGCGTATTAGTGCCACATCGCAGAATCCTTTCCATTGGCAGGCTCAGAACCAGCCTGCCTGATTATGAATTTTCTCCAGTTATTAAGAGACAATTAAAGAAAAGAAATGCCATGGAAAATGTGCGATGAAATAAAGCTTTCTGTTCTGAAGAAAAACAGAAGAATAAAAAGTGTTCCTTGTATTTCTTCTTAAGCTGCCACTTTGTTTCACCCAGGGTCAGAACATCATTCCTCCTAATCACCTGGTTAGGCCCCCAAATGTATCCCTGTTAAGTGGAATTCTTTGCTAATATTGTCCTGATTAATTAAGAAGTAGTCTTTCCCATTCACTGTCGTCAGTGACCTATCATTCAGTGTCACCATCCTTCACTGTCATTAAGTAGAGTATGCATATACTGTAATAGGTAAGATGATTTCGGAGACAACTATTGATCCTTTCCCAGTGGTCTATTGCTAGTTAATGAGCATTAGTTTCTTTAATGATGTTTAATGTTGGTGAGTTATTTTTAAGTGATACATGGCCTGACCCTGGAAGTGCTGAATGCCCTTAACTCCTATTGACTTCAGTGAGAGTTGAGGGCACTCATGAGATCAGCCCATAGGTCTTGTATCTGAATCGGTGAGAAGAGCTTCCTTCTGCATTCAGGCAGGGGTGAGCAATGCTCTACAGCCACAGAATAGAGCAGGTTCTCTTAAAAGGGATTTTAAAGTCTTGTTCTCCTTTCTATCATTGAAATGGCCAGCTCTTGAGACAAAGGATGATTTCTACACAGGACAGACACCACTATTCTGCCAGCTCTTGTTTTCCTTTTATTTCCTTCCCATACCTGTCACTGTCCTCTAGCTTCTTCCTTTGCCAATGTGAAGGAAGAGGCATCTCTCAAACTCATCCCCCCCATCCTGCTTGCCTTCCCACATTCCCTTTACTTCCAAATTAAGTGGACAGGCAGTCTGTCACCATTACCTTAAGTTACTCCAACTCTTCTGAATTCCTTCCAGTTGGGTTTCATTTCTACACTCTCCTAGAACTGCCTTGATTACCAAAAGCCGCCTCTTGGCAAAATCTCAAAGTCGAAGTTTCTTCTCCTCCTCTTTGACCTTACCAATTTTTTTGTGAATATAATACTGTTCTGCTCAGTATATTGTTCTGCCCAAGCCTTCCCCACTGCTTTTTCTGTTTGCACTGCTATTCATTACTTTATCATCCCTCTGGTGTGCATTTCCCCTCCCTTTCCCAACACTGTCCACAGCGCTCTGTCCTATGACCCCCTTTTCAAACAATCAACATTTTAAAAAATGTAGGACAAAAAATATTTGCTCTCTCACTCTTTGCATGTACAGTTTGCTCCCATATTATTTGGCTAACATGTGCAAGCCTTGTGGCATGTAAGATTCAGTCCTAGGTGATTCTCCATTTTTCACTTACATAAAAGAGATGATGTCCTTAAATCCTTGCACATGAGAACAGTACAAGCCTAGGAAAAGGAATGTATTTGACTAGAGAGAACAGAATTTTTTTCCCAGAGATGTGGGAAACACTGATTTCTGTCAGTGGGAAATACCGTAATGTTCTGCGTGAAGATATAAAAGTTACTTTTGGTTCTCTTTTTAAAATTAATTTAATTATTTTTTCATTTTCTAAGTATCATGCAATGCAAATTATGGTAACTATACCACCTGACTTTACAGAAAATGTATTGAAGAAATACTCGCAATCTGAACAGCTGATAACTTTTATAGAAATTCTAAGATAGAGCAGGTGTGCTGTGACGTGTGTGCTCGACGGTTGGATTTATCAGTTTGGTGGGTAACTTCACATATAGGAGAATGAAGAGAAAATACATCCTTGGCAGGCCTGTCTTGAAGAATAAATATCAGAGGCTGCTCGTGTTAGAATTAATCCCTGGAGAAGGAGATCAATGTGCAGATGATGCAATTGTAATAAGAAGATAAGTTGTACAGATACATATCTTTGTCCTGCGCAAGCATAATTTATTGCATGGGCATTGTCTATACACTGGAAGGGGGTAGGGAAATGAAACTCTGCACAGTGTGAGTAAATTCAGAGACACTTTTTCTTCCCCTGTATACAGCAGTCTGTTTCTTGTCCCTTTATCTGACTGGATAACCAATTTGCATTTTTTTTTATTTAACAATTGAATAAATGTGAAAGTAGAACTGAAGCAAAACCTGGAAAAAAGAATCGGTTGCTCTTTTTGCTCTGCTCACAAACTCTTATTTTCTGGCCAGGAGATGTACCCATGGTGCTCTGTTGGCCCCGCAACATCCCATTACAGCTTGGCATGCTGCGCCGGAGCGGTGCCCCAGCATGCTCCCAGCAGCCAGCCAGGCCGGGTCTCACTCTGGGTGGCTGCACGCTCGCTCATCACTGGTTTGTTAAAAAAGCCTGGGAAGTGCTCCGCTCCCAACAACTGCTGTTCTCACTAGTAATGACAGCCCTCCAGATGAAAACATACCTTGCAGGGCTGATAAGTAACCTCGCTGACTCCAAGGAGGACCGTAGTACCTGGACAGTGTCACTTATTGTGGATCTTGATTGCTTTCTCTACCTCTGGGTGCCTCTGAGAGGGGGGGTTTATGCTAGAGAAAGGGTTAACTGGGATTCTCTATAATGTGCTCCTATTTCCTTTCCCTCCCTTCAGCTCCTTCACAAAATGTTAATCTAATTGTGATAGTATCACTTTGATGACAATATGACAAGACAGACAAATTTGATTTTATTCTCCACAGAGCAAAGCATATGCTGCTTGGGAGACTTTGACAGAGAGAAGGACATAAAACAAATGGAGTTCATGAATATACAATTTTTATTGTACACAGTAGTGACATCCAAACTTCAGAGAATAGGTGGGTGAGACTTATGCTTTACTATTGAGATTAATGGGTACGTAAAAAAGTGCCAACAGAGAGTACTACAGTTTATGTTAAAAATGTCGACGTGGATAAGAATAATTTTCTTCTCAAGATGAATGATGCATTTAATGGCTGTGAGACATTCATGCCCAGTAGCAGTTCCTCAAAAGTAATTTTTTGTTGTTATTGTAAATTATATAATCTTAACTGCAATTATAGCCCTGTTTAGGTAAAGGTCAAGTTAGTACAGTGGATGGTTATAAACTAAGAGGGAAATTGGTAAATTTATTCCCTTGATGAAAGCTTATGAATGATTTTAAGCAAGATAATTTTTTTGTAACTCTATTTCTACTTTAATGTAATATAGCAAGTAAAGACAGCACACATTAACAAAGGGTAAATTAGATTTGTCTAAGTAAACATGTATCTGCAATAGGAGTAGTGTTGCTGTAGTAAGGACAGTCTGAAGGTTAAGCGCTCCATGTAAATGGTATAGATTCATTTTCGTGGAAAGCAAAAGGAGGGACAACCTCTGAAAAATTGCCTTTGATGGAATGCAATCTGTGCTCTCCTGAGCAGCACATGAATACTCTGCAACACATGAAACTGTACCCACCTCTCAGTCATAAGAAATTGGTTAGAGTCCTTTTGGTTTCCAAAGCCTGCCCTTAAACAATGCAATCTTCTTTGCAGCCCCTTCAGACTGATCAGATTTGTTTTGTTAATCTAGAGGTTAAAAAAAAAGAACAACTAAGAGGGAGAGGTGCTATGTATGCTAATGAAGGGTGTTTGCTAAAAGAGGGCCTGATACAACTTTTAGTGCTCATTTTTCATGCTTTAATGTAAAACCTGAATGAAAACAGTTAAAGTCTCAAGAAGCTGTCTAAAACAAGAAGGAAGCTTTCTGAAGTCAGTGCATGCTTTTGCTCTGAAAAGCTCGCATTAGGCTATTTCACTTTTTCACAGTATTTAAGTGAAGCAAAAGCATCATTACACATAGATGCCATTTTCCTCTGAGAACTTTTACCTACATGAGTTGCTGCTGATCAATTTATCAAGCTGTTTTAAGTACAACTCAGGGTCTTCTTCACTTCATCAGACCACAGAGATATTATCTTTTCCCATTTGTTTCTCTTCTGGAGATGTACGTATTAGGAAATTAGTGGGGAAAAATCCACTTTCTGTTCCTGAATACAAATATGTGTAATACATATTCTAATAACAAAATAAACACAGTGCTACATGGGGTTTTTGTCTTCTTTGACAGATGAACAGCAATGGCTTGTTACTTGAGTTTGCCACCAATTAAAATGCACATTGGATCAGCTCTGGCCTGTCACCTACCATTATTGGAAAAAGTTGGCTGTGGGCCACATTTTAGATGAGTGGGATTTTTTTACTTGGCCGTAGCGTTTCTCATCTCTGCTCTGTGAAGTCCACCTGGTAATATAGATGCTGGGCAGTCGTTACGTCTGCTTTCTGGGGAATTGCCTCACTTGAAGCTCTTGGGAATACCTAGCCATTTTTGTTCTGTGCATTTTAATTGTGGCAAGGGGAAAAGTCTACCTAATCCATCCTGTGTACGAAAGGTATTATTTGAGCTGGTCTGAATTGAGTACAGCACCTTTGAGTCATGATTTGCTTAGATATACATTGATTTTCAGAACTTCTGTTAAATTTCTGTTTTATCCCACCTACCTTTGGACCCTGTTAATCTTAATAGTAGAAGTAAAACAGCAACATAAAGAGGGACGTGAACTCACCAGCAGCAACAGTGAGTTATTATTCATTTTAAATGTGAACTTGAACAAGTCCAAAAGAGCATAATAAGGCTGAATAGCAAATATGAGGCATTACTAATATCTGGACGTGAATATCAGCTATTGCTCCAAGTCTGAAATGAAGATGGAACTCCTACAGGAAAAAAAGTATCAGAAGACTCATTTAAAACCTTGCTTTCTTGAGTTACCTTCTACAAGGCTGTTTGAAACAGCAAGACCAGAGCCTGATTATGGAAGAACAACACCAATATTTAACAAAAAGTATGAAAAGGATTGACTCAGAACTCAATGAGAAATTCAATTTGCAACTTAGTAAAATGCTTAGATAAAATTTTCTGAAGCGTTCGCTTTTTTGTCCTCTTTTATGAATGAGGGTTCAACTTAAAACATGCTGAGCTGCTGAGGAACCACAGTGCTTGCTAATGTCACCTCTTTGACACTTGTTTTGTGTGGAGGTAAATAGCAATAAGAGGGAAGGCAGTAGAAAATAAGGTCCATCGTCATTGCTCATTATTTGTAATTTGTGGAGTGTGACAGTGTGTTCAGCAGTATGCACAGCAGGAATAGAGGCAGTCTTTGCTTCCAAGAGCTTGCAGTCTAACATACAGATACAGATAAGACTAAATGTAAAACATTCACTGAAAGATTTAGAATAGTATTTTTAAAATTTTTATTAATCTCCTTATTGTCAAATTTGGGAAGGGCACGACTACTGGGAGGATACAGACATGTGTGAAGACCTGATATCAGCCAGTCTCTGTTTAAGAGGGACTAGAATGTTTAGGAGCTGCTATCAGGATCCCTAAGATTGAGGAAAAACAAATGTGGAGGTAGACAACACACAGGTGGGCTCATATTGAGCCAACATTTTTGCTGGGATGAAGAAAAATTATTCAGTAGAGACAAGATCCTGTATGTAAGCCAGTGCTGAGTGAGGCAGAGTTTTGAAAATCAGGCATAGTCAAAAGTTAATATGGAATAAGGACTGAGGAGTAAGGAGTTTTGAATAGAAAGAAATGTGAGCTGGGTGACTTTTACTATTTCATGGACCCCAGGCAAGGCACTTTATATGAACAATGTTTTATTGTATATGGTGCTGTTTTTCCTCAGTTTAGATGCTATATGGTGTATCATTGTAACTATTTTTGTAAAAAAAACCCCACAAACCCAGATTTAATGTATATTTCTTTTTCACCAGAGTCAGTTATGAATATAATTTTCCTGAAAATTGCACAATTATTGAAAATTAAATCCAGCAACATAAAGATTGCACTCACAGCTTTGTTGCTTCTAGTGAACTTTGGCACATGCAAGCACATGCATATGCACAACAAGAGGTGAAAATCAACCTTTGCTCAGTCTAGAAAATAAAAAGCACCATAAATATGGGGGCAGTATGTGATAGTTCACTGCTTTGAGCTAGATCAGCCTGGGGATAGTGCTAATTTACATTCTTAACACTTACATTGGGTTTTACTGTATTTCAGTGTTAATAAAAATGGCTAATTAACTGAAACACCCCCAATATTGATGGTATACTGTAAATGTCACCTCTGAAATACACAGCACATTCTTAAAGCAACACATTCCTGAAAGCACCAGCAGCCCCTGGACCAGATTCCCTTTTGCGCAGATTTGTTCCGGAGGAGCACACCATTGTGTTCAGCTCTGAAGCTGCAGTTCTACCTCTTTTCCTCCACCGGTCACAATAAAATTTCCGTGGGAAAATTTGCAGAAGGCCGGCATAACTCATTGTTTCACTTGCATAGTAATTAACAACTCAAACAGCGGCAAGGCAGCCGCCTATTCCTCTTGGCTGAATGTTAAGCTTGACCTACCCGCCCCTCTCCCCTCAGTTCACAACTCCTCTCATCTTCCAAAATTATGTGAGAAATGATTTTTCATGCTATTTGCATGTTTTAGAGCATCCATCATTATCATGTGCACTGACAGCTTTATACTTCAGCTGTGACAGAGCTTGAAAAATGCTAGTCCTATCAATCAACATATTGTAGGTTTCCAAAATGAGATCTTCTGCAGCTGACATTTTTGTTTGCTTTTTCTTTTATTCTTTTCTCTTCAGCAACAATCTATGTCTTGCTTTTGCTTTTCATTTAATTGCACAATGTCTATAGATTTTATAACGCTATATTAGAATGAAATACTTCTGACCCGCTTCAGATTATTTGATTGAATTACTTTACCATAAATTTTATCTATTTTCATCACAAATACTGACCTCAAAGTTATTTTAGTAACTCCTGTTTCCACTGTGCTCAGCTTTACCTGCCCACGTTATTTATGCACATTAATTTCACTCTCACCTCTCAGTCTGAGGCAATAAAATAGGGTTTCCCTAAATTTTGCAAATATTCGATTCCAGTTAATAATTCTAAGTGGAAGTAACACTAAACTCAATAAATCCATCCCAATATGTGACTATTTCCTAAAGTTGCTTTTTCTTGCATTATTTCGGACTGTTTCTAAAGTCACTTTTTAAACGTATGTATGCCAGTGAAGCCACTAGCCTTTAAAACTTTGAAGCATCTGAAAATCTTTTGTAGTGTTTAGGTTAATTTTTCTCTCTCGTCTTCTCATCAAATAACAACATAAAAGACTGTTTCGGTAGCTAACCTTATGGTTCACTGGTAATATACTTCTTATTTTACTTCTAAAAACTTCCACTAGGCAAACTTCTCCATACATAATGTCTCAACCTTAGGAAAAACCCATAAAGAAGCCAAAAGAGCAACTGAGATATAAGAGAACTGGGGGGAAAAAAAAAAAAAAAATCAGTCTGGTGCTTACGTCTAATGTTAGAAATTAGTTGGTTCAATACTAGAGTTCAACTACATTTAGCAAAAGCCACCCTGTGTGAAAACTAGGGTAAATTGGCAGAAATTTTATTTATGGAAATAGTAAAAAGAATTAGTCATACTGTAAGAATAAATTGGAAAATATTCTCCACGACGTTTTGATTGAGAACTATGGCAGTATTGTTTATGTCTCAGAATCTTCCTGATTCAGAATTTCTAATTGCTGCAAGCTATCACGTTTGCCAAAGGAGACATAAACTGGGAATAAAAGTATGCTGAAAAGCAAACTGACTAGTATTTCATTACAGATTTTTTTTTTTTTTGTCCCATTTGAAGCTATAGCCTGACGTTATTGAAATCAACAGGAGTTTTGCCAATGATTTGGCCAAGGCCGGGACCTCACCCGCTGAAATTGTTCAGCAGTCTGAACGGCTGCACAGAATTAGCTCTTCCAGAACTAAACACAAACAAGGAGGATACAGATGACTTTGAGGTAAAGTTTCAGGATAAAGAACTGGTCCTCTCCAGTCACACGGCTGTCAGGTTGCAGTCCAACCTCAACTGCTTTGTCTGTTGCAGAGTTTTCTAGGTGGTGATTTTAATTAGGGATTTAGTACGGAGTTATAAAAACATTTTGTTGGCAGGCGAGATTAGCCTTGTTTGCTGATGTCGTTGTGGAAATATGCAAGGGACTAAATCCTGAAGATTTTATTCAGGGCTCAGAAAGCTAAGAAACCTGTGAAGTTGGAATAAGCGATGCCAGTCTCCATCCCGGGACAGGGTAGGGGCTGTGGAGCTAAAGCTGTTGGCCAAGAAAATCCTCTCCACCCCCAAGTCCCCTCAGGCTGTCATGATATCTCTGTCTGCCATGGAATAGGGTCAAGGACCAAGTGAAACCACAATATTAGAGCATGTTTATTGTTCTCCAGTATATTTTATAATCAGAGGACGGAAAAGGTGAGTAAGATGCAAGCGCAACAGAGCAATTAGTCTTCTGCCTACAGCTGATGCAGGTTTCACAGAAGTACTGAACAATTGATTCAGTGTAATGCTGAATTTTAATCAAATGGGAGAATAAGACAACTTTTAATCAAGATTTTCCATAATGGATTATTTTCCTAATTGAATGAGTTCAGGAGACAAACAAATACAGCCTGGTGCTCAGTGGCATTCTTCAAATATTGGTAAGCTTTCAATCTCAAACCACAGTGAAAGGCTCTGGAATAAAACCTTTACAGAATACGGCTGAAGGTTACATTCATCTTCTTAAACTAATCCGGGGTATGAAGGGGAGACCACTATCAAATTAATTCATATTTCAACACAATTATGCCTACTAAAATGTACACTAAGGAGACCAATCCTAAAGGTCAGTTGTAGATCTAAATATGAAGCTAGGTTTTTTTCTTTTTTTAATACAAAAGATAGAGTGATTTGGAGAAATAATTTACAGAATTGTGGAAATGATTCTCAGTAAAGGTAGAAAAACTTAAAATCTGGAGATTTTGAAAAAATTGAAAGAAACAGAGCCCCTGACTGTGTTTAGGTAAATGAATACTTTTTAGAAAATACAGAAAAATATTTTATTTAAAAAAAATGAAAATATACTTGTAATGATGACTGAGAAGTATAAGAAGCATAGTTGTTGTATTGGATTGACACATTACTCTTAGAGAAAAAAAATTGTATTGTCAGTGCAGGTGACGACATACTCTCTTAATGGAGTTACCACAAGGAATGATAAACTTTAAAAGAGTAGGAAAAGTTGAAATAAAGTCTATGAATTCTTACTCTCTACTGATAAAGTACAGAGGGGTTCTGAGGGGGAAAAAGGTTTTATTTAGCAGTCTTTATGTTGATTTATGTTCAAATGTGTCTTTTATTCTAAAGGATTATAAATTGCATAAAAAATATCTGTTTGGAAATTTCTCACAAAAGTGCTTCTGCTTCAGGGAGCAACTTGGTGTCAGCTAACAGGTTTCTTTAGGAGACTTATCCAACAAAAGTGGGGAAATACTTTTTGCCCTGCCAAGGGAACTGAAAGTAGCGTCCTCCCTCCTGGAAAATGTGCTTTGAGATCTTTAATTATCACCAGCAAATGTGAGCCATCAGACTAAAGCTGATCCAAGTCAGCAGCTCCAAGAGCACACAAGCTTCTTGGTTTAGTCTGGTGCTTAGAAGGACATTTCTTACTCAGCTGCAGGGACCTTAACATGATACCTGAATTTTCTTTGAAGGTCTTTTATTTTATATGTACAATTCTTGACTTAAATGGTTTGAATCTGTAGAGTGAGATTTTTTGCAGCTCTATTTGGAGAAAATTCTGTAAAATCTTAAAGACAGATTGATACTGGCTCTTTCTCCTTATTATAAGCATCACACTGTCTTCTGGATTTTTTATTTTAAAGCCTGCAGCAGCTAATAGTGTACACTATAAAATGCATTTCTCCTTTATCAGAAGTTGAATCCTATTTATGAGTTCCTGTGGAGCCTCTTCCCTTTGGTATGTAACACTAAAGAACCCCTGCCAAACTCATGCTATTGAATATTAGTAAATATTAATATTTGATCAGCATTCTCTATTCTGTCTCCCCATTCTCACAACAGTATGACTGAAGCAGAGCTGTATGAACAAGTCAAGAATGACACACATTTTTCAGGATTTTTCTGATTGTTTTATCCCATACTCCAAGAACCTGCTGTTCAGCTGGATACCCATCAGTAACACTTTACTGCCACTAAATTATAGCACTGATGAGTAACTAAAGATGTAGAGACTGATTAGGGATAACAGCTATGGTTTAATCACTAAATGTTGTAAAATTGATATAGAAAAGGTACATTTATATTTTAATTGGTGAATAAGGCTAATTCTCACCTATGTAAATAAGCCAATTGTCACCTGAGTAAATAAGTCTTTCCTCCAGAATACATCAGAAGTGATTATCTTTTGATGGTAATCATGAAAATACTTGATGGTATGAATCACGTTCTGCCCTTAAATGCACACAGATTTTGCTGTTTTAAATAGGAGCATGACTATATTCAGAAAACAATATTAATTAAATTAAAAGGTCTAGAACTTGAAACTGCTGTCAGTTCAAAAAACTGTTACTAATAATAAAAATTTTGCTTAGAGACTTTAAAGAAAATCTGATTCAATAAAAAGTTTTATCTGAAGGTCCACTAATAACTGAAATCAAGATAAAACTTTTCTACATAAATGCAAAGGGATAATTCAGAACTGATATAATCCCAAGCATTGCAATGTGTATACTGTGAATTTTATTTACTAACAGGTGGAATCTGCTGCCAGGCAATGCCATTATTTGAACTGAAAGGACAACTGCTCTCTGAGCTCTGGAGCTAAGATGAAACCGTCTATGGGTATTAAATGATCGTATTTCATTAAAATATGAAAAGAGTTACAAATTATAGTTCCAGAGTTCTGCAGACTCTATAACAAGATTCACTCACAGGTTAATGGATTAACTGAGGACAAATGTGCAAGGATCAAAAAAAAAAAAAAAAGGATAAAAAATACTGAACAACTACTGCATTATTTGGGGCAAAAAATACCAGATGTGTATAAGGAACAGTCTAGTCCTTTATTGCAAAATGTCTGTAGTTTAACATTCTACCTGTGGCATTAGCTATAAAAAGGATACTTTTAAACCCCTAAGTAAGTAGGATAATAGTATCCTAAATGTAATAAAATGTGACATCAGATATCAGAAAATATGATTTTCTGCCAACCAGGCTGGTAAGCTACTTTATGTGACACTTTTCAAAAAGAGAACATTCTTCCTGTGTCTCTTAACATTGTGTCTGAGGGGCTAAACTGCCAGTTAGGGGACATGTGTGACGATGAAGAGACCCTCTGTGCAGCTGACATGTTGTCCATTCATGTATGGCTGCATGTCACCTCATTTTTGCTGTTGTAGGACCTGGGGCAAGTATTTGATGCAATACTGGCTTTTTTCCTTCTCACTCAATATTTATTTTGTCTTGTTGTTTCCAAAGCTCTGTAAAACTGCTTTGATAGGGGAAGGATTTTTATTTTTCCTTGTTTTTTTTCTTTTATCTCTTTTTTTTTATTATTTTTTTGGTTTGTCTAATACCTTTCTAAGAGTCTAAGAGACCAAATATGCAAGGTGCTTCAAACTCATAGATCAGAGATATTAGCATCTCATAAGTGATGCTCAGTACCTCACAGGATTTATAAGCAAATCTAGTTCATTTTACTCCAATATACAAGACAGAAAACTAATGGAAAGGTGTTGGGCTGGCTGGGAGTCCAAAGAATCATGAACTGTGTGCAAGGAAGGTGTGCTTTCCAGGATGCACCCGTTTTCCATCAGCATGCACAGTTTCCCTTGTACAAGGGAAATTTCAGAGGATAGTAAGTAGACTGCAGAGTCCCCTTTCCCTCTCATCTCAGTCACACATCTACCCATGCTGGGGTACTCAGAGGAGGAAAAGTAATTATTTTTCAGTCAGCCCATACCAACCTCTCTTACTCATGGTACTGGCAAGCTGGTGCTTTCCTTCATGTCTCCCAGTGGGTGAAGTGCAGCACTTGGACAGAACTGAGAGGACCGACCTGGGGCTGAAATAAGCCAAACAGGCTTAACTCGGTGGTGTCAGGATACAGTTGATCCCTTTTCAGCCTCCAGCTCTGGCTACCCAAACAGCAGAAGCAAAATCTCTCTATGCCACATCTTGATGTGTATGCATTTATCTTCATAAAACTTCAACATAAATTTAGCTGGGATTGCGTGTTAATCTGGAGCTATTGTCCCACACTTCATGTTCATAAGTCATTCTGAACACTGAAGAGCAGAACTAGATGTGTAATCATATCTCTGGGATACTAATTTATTTTATTTTTCCTGTTAAATTAAGAGCAGAAGTAGTAATCGGAACAGGGGCCTTTTGGTAGCTTTGGTATACCCTGCCATAATTATGTCAGAGTGAGACACAGAAAAGTAACTATCGTGCAAGAGTTGAAGCTTTTTCATGTCTCCTTTGGTTATACCATAAAAACCTGCTTCCCTGAAACAGAGCTGAGTTAGGAAGGGAGAGAGGCAGGAAGGGAGGCTTGTGAGTTGTCTACACCTGAATGAAGACTGAAATGACCGAAGTCACACAATCTTTGCAGAAAGAATATATATGTTTGGAGCTATGTATGTAACAGAAGACACAAATATATTGTGTAAAAAACATATATACAATATTATTGGATCTACAGATAGTGGCAACAATAGTCAAGATAGCTTGTTTTAAGAAGCTCTTGACAGTTGCTGTCAAGTTAGCACTTGTATAGTCAGGATAGGATCATCCTATGGGAAGAAATGCAGATGTATGTGAGGAATTACTGTTCTCATTCACTCATGACCATGTCACCTGCACCCAGCCCATTAGGTCACCAATTTTACAACTCCTAGATATTTACACAGCTTTGGACATCTTCTGTTATGTGCAAATGCAAAACCATTTTTTTTTTTACAATACAAAATTGAGAAATGAGGAATTTCCTTCACTGCATTATTTGTTAGAAGACATTGGAAGGAGTACTTGTAGGTGAAGACTTGGGGTACAAATACAGTCTGGTTTCATCCAGATAAGGGTGGAAAAATAGTGCTGACATCTTATTTTAAAACTTTATAAAGTATTTGCAGGATTGTGTATCCATCAAATATATTGTATTTGTAAAGAAAACCTATGAAATGTAAAGATGTTATTGTCAGTCATCGCAAATAACCCCATCTCCATTCTAGTCATATGGAATATTCTGCAAATACTTGCAGTGAATTTTGAAACCTTAACTTACTTTTTTACAAGAAGGCTTTCATAATTGTAAGTCCACTGAAAATTTCCTATAGTAATAAATGCTTCTTTCTCCATAATGACTGCCTTTTATGCTTTGCATGCCTTAATATTTACCTTCCATTCGCATGTTTGAAAGACTTGGTTATCCAACTGAATGACATAGCATTATACAAAAATAACTCAGCTTTTGTCAAGGGCTGGAAACAATCTACTCCTCTTTCATGACAGTTTGTAGAAAGAAGTATACTGTAAATGCGAACTGTGAGCCTGCACTATATGGGGCAGAAGGAAAGGCAGTGTGGCTCTGCCCAGACACTAAATGAATTTCAAGCAGCACCAGGATGTTTGTACACGACTTCATGTGCTCACATTTCCCCCTTCACCAGAACCTCCCATTACTGTGCCATGCTCAGAAGCCCTGAGCAAAAGATTTTTTTTTTCAGAGAATAATTGTCCCATCATGAAACACCTTTGCAACACTGAAGTGGCACAAAGGGGGCACAGAGGTGACAGCACCCAGTTGACATACTTTGAAGCTGTCATTTGTTAGTAGTAGTGAAGCTACAGGCATGATCTGTGTGGGAGGTTGGGTGGATGTCCTTGAAGGTCCAATTATAGCAATACTGAGGGAAAGAAAGTGTTTACATGTTGGGTTTTTATTTCCTTAAATGTTTTGTCAGAGGTAGTAGTTTCATTTAGCCCAAAACCATGCAGGATTTCCTAATCTTCATTTTTCCTATGCCTGGGTTAGTTAAGTAAGTTTATACCAAACTTGCTGGGAGCAGCAGTTTCTGCAGTGAAGAAAACGTGCCGTAGCCCCACATCAGCCCTGTGGTCAGACAGCGATGGCCTCTGTGGCAGTACAGATGTGACAAAGCAGGGCTGTGCTTTGACTTCACAAGCTTCAGTTGTTGCCTGCCATCTCTATTAGAAATTAGCATTTTTCGTTTTATGACCATTTTAATTATAGTTTCCCTATTTCAGTTCTACTAAATATGAATGAAGCAGGTGAAGTGTAGCCCAGTTGGAGCATTATACTGTTTAGTGCTGGTTACTATCTTTAGCAGAGAAGCTGGAATTCATTCTCATCTCATTTGCTGAGCGCTCTATCATTAAAGTGTCATTGAGAACTGACACCACTTAATTTTAGCAGCTTTCAATTCTCGTTTGCAGCAAGAATAGCTTTAAATGGAGAGGAGTGCAAATTACAGAGAGAGGGATATTTTTACACCATACTCAGCATTTTATCAAACAAAGCAGCCTCACGGGGAATAGGGGACAATACATTATAAAACCAAACTCTCCTCTGATGCTGGTAAATGGGTATTTAATCTTCCTATTGCAGGCATCCACTCTGATGAGCCTGTAATGAATATACTGCCTGGGACATTATCTGAGCTGTTGTGTTTTCATATTCCCCAAAATATCCTTTAGTTTTTATTTTGGGTGTGGTCAAGGAATAAGCCTGGGGAGCTCAGCTGTTCCCTGCAGATCACTGAGGAGTCTGTACCTTGTTGCAGGCAAACCAGTTTGGGGCATATTTTCCCTTCTCCTATTCATTGCATAATTGCTTTTTCCTCCCAGTGCAGTTTGAAACCTTAAGGGGTTAAGAAAATCACTTACTTGGGATCGGTGGCAAATTTTAACCCATTCAGCTTGGCTTCCCTGCCTAATTGATGTAAAATATCCTCTTGCACTACATCTTGAGATATTGCCTTTCTGTTGGAAATCTGGTACTAAATAGATTCTAGGTTTACCTCTGTTATCTGTTACCTTTTCTCATTGCTTATATATGTGAAAGTTCGAATTTCTAGCTCCCAAAGTAAATCATTTTATTGGTGTTAAGGTACATTTGGGATAGGCAGGTGGACCATAGCAATTAATTTTGATGCCAGAAATACCAATAAATATCCTTTTTTGGATGAAATGGTAGAATGGTTTTATGTACGGATAAACAGGTATTTGAAGGTATTTTTAGAGTGTTATAAAACTTGATGTTAATGCCCATAACAATATCACCTTAAGGTAGTAGGTATCTACAGTTCTATGGAAAGCCAGACGAAACTCAGACAATATAAGGATTCACAAGAAATCAGGGTCCCTGTCAACATCCACTCTAACCTGTGGTGATGCCACTTGATTGAATTATGATTGAAGTACAATTAATCCAGTTTGGATTAAACTTTTTTTACAAACACTCTTGATTTTATTCGTATGTTTTTCCTGATGGTTTCACTGCAGGAAGTGTTAAGAGTAATTGTGTGCTCAAAATGGCTTAATTTAGGGATGACGTGAGACCCTGTGAGGATTTTTGCCCTTCAGGTACTGATGACTCCCTCATCCTTTAGTTCATTTTAACACATTTTTTGCCCAAGAGTTTTTTTGGGGTTTGGTGTTTATTATGTGGTTTTTGTCTTCTCCTACTTGCTCAGGTTTCTGGTGGACTCACATGACAGTTGCTCACAGCTATTAATTCCTCTGCCAGGGAGTACCAGTGTCATATTGCACATCTTGGGGGGAAGGTGCTGCTGACATGTGCGACCACAGCCTGTTTCCCTTTTGGAGAGAAAAAGGGGAGGAGGAGGAAAGTGCCTACTGAGTGTCCCGTGACCCAGCTGGTGCCAATGTGGGAAGGTGATGGGTGGATAAGCTGTGAGGCAGCGCGCAGCTGAGTAATGAAGTGATGATTTAAAACGGGAGAATCTGAAGGGCCAGCCAGGGATTGACGTTGCAATTAATTCTCCTAGTCTGACGTTTCATTGGGTTATTGCATTTTGACTTGATTACTTGATGGAGCATGCTGAGGGTGAAATGTTGTTGTGGGGTGTTGAGAGTCCAAGTTCAAAGGATTTTCTATTGTCCCCTGTTAATTTCTCATCAAACTCGGAAGGAAAAACTTAATTCTGGGTCACATCTTCCTATGAAGCTAAAGTGAGACCATGACTCAAACTTTGATTTGAGTCTTTCCATTTACAGAAATATTTATTTCATCCAACATCACTTTCCCAAGTTGTTTGGTTTGTTTGTTGTTTGTTTGGTTTTTTTTTTAAGTATTTAAAACTATTTGCAGTCATTGCAATCTTCAGTATTTTGCTCTTAGTATAAGATATTTCCACCTAGAGAGTTTCATTGTCAGGCTTTTCTCTGGCATAATTTTGTGTCCCCTTGAGCTTGCATTTGACACTAGCTCAAATAGCATTGCTGCATCTCTCTTCCTTGGTCCCTTTAGAGTTTCATGTATCTCACTGAAGTCCCTCATAAGATCCTCTTTTCCAAACAATACAGACCTACTTTTTCTAACCTTTCTGAATATATAAGACCCTTGAGTCCTTGTATCATTCTGGATGCCCTTATCTTTGCCTCCTTCCATTTTTATGATACTTTTATTATAAAAAGAAAACTAAGACCATACAGTTTACTCCAAATGTATGGTCTCATTTTTTTTTCCTTTATTATTTTATCTGGTTTAGATAGCATTCGATACATCTTTTTTTTAATTCTTGAATTATGTTTTGATTTGGTTTTTTTTAATTACTCCTGTAAACAGCTGCCTATTAAGACTGACTTTGGTCTCTTCATAATGCTGATTCTTAGAATTGCACAACGTATCCTCTGACTTGTATGGATTTCTCCTATTTTGTACTACTCTAACTGAAATCAGACTCAGGTCTCTGCATCACTGCAGTGGCACATTGGATCCTTATGTTTCTCCCTTTCTTTTTAACACATCACATTTGAATCTTGTCCATCCAAAAGACCTTTTTATTACATTGCAATTTTACATCATCTGGAATGGTAGGAACAGGTTGTAGAGGCTTGGTATGGCATGGGAGTTAAGACTTTTTACTTCTTCGTGGAGTGTGTAAAGTCATAAAATAACTCTAAAGTGTTGCTACCCTGAGAATACAGTGGTGCTTGCGCACATAGCTTTGAAGTGGAAGGAAGCTGGCCTGATATCACTGAGATTGCTGTCAGCAGCAAAATCACCTAAACCTTGTGCATTCAGCCTCTGTTCCTGCTGTGACAGCACAAAGCAGGATTGAAGAGACACTTGGCCATGGACAAGGTACAATTTCAGACTAGCTTGAACATCAGACAGAGTCATAACTTAGGCCATCAGAGCATATTTTATATAAGTAAGGAATGCTGGCTTTTTTCTACAAAATGTTAGTAGAAATCAAACAGTTCTTAAAATAAAAATATGCCAGTGTGTTTGATGGATAAATGGGACTAAACTTGAAACTCAACTTCAGTTTAAGATCTATGTCTGAATTTTAAAAAGTTCCTATCTACTACAAAAGTAGAATTTTCCTCTTAAATGCTTGGAACACTATTGTTAACACCAGTACTTCTGATTACAAAAGCTGAGACAGATCATATGGAAAAAAAATTAAATGTCTGAGCTTC
>NC_133933.1:27880528-28070528 GCF_031877795.1 Strix aluco
ATCACATTGAAACCTCCATAGATGCCAGGGTTGCAGCTTGCCTCTGTCTTCATGTGCTCTTTTCCTACAAGCTTGCAGCCAAGTTGCTTTAAATGCTTGAAATACAGAGGGGTGGGTAGTAGGTTTGGGTTGGCTCAGAGGTGCAGAGTTCTTATAGCTTAAAAACTTCATTTTTTGCCATGTGAGGGTAGTATAGGATTTGAATATGGAAACACAGGAATTTAGAAATGTGAATAAAGTCATTTAATAATATCAGGTAAAATAAATTTTATTAAGTAATATCTTTTGAATTTGCTGTAAGATAATGGGTAAACAACCTAAAAACAACATGGAAGATTTTAAGTAACTGCAATGGCTATATAGGACAGTACTCCTTTTCTCCTGTACTTGGTAAGAAAGAGAAATACATTTGAAATCGAGACAGGGTTCTGGCTGAAGCAGCAGCGAGCTCACTGGTAAACTCAGGCAGTTCTTTTGTTGGTATAGAAGGTGCCATTTGTCTCTCAAGTGTTATGCAGATAAATTATCTGATCTGGCTTGTCCTCCTGGATATTATTTTTCAATTTTCACACTCGTCCCTCCTCCCATCCTCCTGTTCCTATTAACATGGTTATTAGCATCTTTTTTGGTCTGTTTGAGAACAAGATTCTAGACAAATTTCTACTGACATATTCTTGTTCTCATATGTTTGCTACATAAATTCATAATCTCTTGCCAAGCTTTAGATCTGCCAAGTTCCCTCTGTGTTGTCTCAATTTTCATTCCAAATAAAAAAATTAAAATGCAAAGAACAAAAGACTAGAAGTGAACTCTTTTTATCTTAGGATTGTAAGCTTTGTCTCTGAGAGGGGTGGGGGGAATAAAAAAAAAGCTCAGAGGGGATTTTTGATGTATGTAAGACATCTGCCCAAGCATCCCTAGCAGTAATGTCATCACTGCCAAAATGTACTTATACTACAAAAATGTACAATAGTGCTTATTCCTGAATTAACCGTTCAGCTAAGGTTTTAAGTTTGACTTAGGCTGCATGTGGTATGTTGTAAGGAGAGATAAGCAATATAAGACTGTACGAGCAGGTTGTGCACCAGTGCTGGTGAGTGCTGTGCAGAGTAGGAGGTGGCTGAGTGTGGCGTGGAGTCCTGATGCATCTGCAGAAGTTAAACTGTGGAAGCTACCGCACCTCTTTATTTTCTAAAGCAGTCATAAGGTGGCTGACAGAAAGACTACCTGAAGGCTTAGGACGAGTACAGGAATTTTGGGATAAACAGTTTATTTTGTTCCCTGTTTGTAGTAGTATTTGAAAAAAATAGTGCTTGGGGACATGGAATCTGCTCCCACCTGTATTCACTACTTTTTTTTTTTTTAAAAAAAAGCTAAACATAAATGTAGTAGATTAAAAAGGAGAAATTAAAAATAATAGAATAATGCAAAATAAGAATAAGGCAGAACTGGGGGGTAGGAAAGGAGCCTTTGAGATGGATGTTCAAGATCTGTAAATTCTGCAATTTAATCAGTGAAGGAAGGTGTTGAATTGTGGCAGAAAGTTCTATGCAGTTTCTGATGCATCAATTTAGGGGCACATAGACATCCAGCTTTTAAAAAATATGTAAAACGCAACATTGTGCATTTTGGTCCCTAGCACTGCTTAAATCACAGATGAAAGTAAACTTGGATTCATGCTAATGGTTTCATCCTATTTTTTTCCACAAAATTCCATTCATCTGCTTTGTGTTGCTTAAGTCTGTATCACTGACCTTTCCTCTTTACAGAAATTCACTTACGAAATATTAAAGCTGTGTGGAAGCCCTTGTAACTGCAGCTTCAGCAAGATTTGCAATTATGCAAGAAAATACTGAAATACATACCTGTGTACATCTCATCTCTTTGATATGCAAACCCCCTTTACTGTATCTTTCATTAACTGTTATGCTTCTGTTTCACACCTGCTTTCGCAGAGTAGAGATGTGAACCCACATGTCCCTGAGTAGTAGGATATGCCGTATATCTTTATATGAGCAGGCAAAAAGAACATATTTAGACAGGTTGAAGGTGAAAAATATTTTTATACTCAAGTTTCTGATTAGGCCATTATAGCAGCATCACTAATTCCCCTCCTTCCATCTATTGTCTTCCCTCATCTGTTGTCATCAGTGACCACTGTTGATTTGTTGACTCTATTAAAGTATTCAAGGAAGCCACAGGCCTGTCATTTTGGTCATAACCTTAATCTGTTTTCTCACCTTGGGAGAAAATGTGTTAATACACTGTCTGTTTCTATAGAATGAACTCTTGAAAAAGTTCCTGATGCAACAAATCTGCAATATGTTTAGAAGTAAAAAAGGTTTTCTGAATCTTGGTTATTTTAACAGATAGCAAGCTATGTTTAGGTAGCAACTTTTGTAAGAACCATACCAAATTAAGTGACGGTAAGCAATTTTAATGGTATGTTGTGTAGTAATTTTTGAGCTGGATGAGTTGCAACTTCTCCTGATTTCTTATAATCTCTGATTCCTCATTATTTCTGAATGATTAAGCAAATCATTTATGTTAACTTCTGCTTTCATTTACATCTCTGTAAAGCCTGTGTAACTTATTGATTTTGGAGTTGCTTTAGCTTTTATAGTAACTGAGGGGAGGGGTCATTTCTACCAGTCAGCTGATCTGGAAAATAAATGGAACTTTTTTTTTTTTTTTTTTAACGCCTTATAGGTAAATTGTATATCTACCTAATTGGTCTTCTTAAAGCAGTTTAAAATTCTTCATATTGTGCATTGCCTTCTTTACGATAATAAAATTATTTCTGTTTCTGAGAAACATCTTGCTGTGCAAATAGAGAAAATTCAAAGGATAAACTAATACAGACTTGTTTGCATTTTCATAGTTTATTTTTTTTAATTTATTTGGAGGAGAATTTGCTTGTTTTCTCATATTTGAGAAACAGGCTTTTGTTTTAGTTTTAGCATTTGCATTTTTAACTTAAAAATTAGCTTGCTTTTTTTTTAAGTTTTAGTTTACAGATACCTGATATTTGGAAGAATCTTGTTCACTGTCTGGTACCTATCATAGATCCCTGAACTGCTTTTTTGTTTATTTGAACACAGTGGTGTCCATTACATGTACTAGAATGTATTTATTTGAAAATGAATTTTTGGTCCTTGTCCTTGTTTTATATGTGTCGGTCATTCCTGCCCCTGCCATCTGAGACTTTCTTTAATGGTATAAATAGCCTTAAGAGCTGAAGTTACAGTTGAAGTGTTTGCCATCACTAGGTTGGCTGGATAACTAAATAGGCCAGGGTTGGTATCATTTGGCTTGAATAACTGAAAAAGATTTTTTCTTTCTTTTTTGGTGCCAGAGTTCTTTCTATTGTGGAACTCCTCATTTATGGCCTGCAAATCTGGGAAGAAATCCATCTGGTTTCTTCAGCTGTCTTGCCAGACACTGTGATCTAGTTATTAGAACAATAGATGATGAGAAGAAACTTTTAAGATTAAATTGTATTTTATGGTTAGTAGAAGCTATGATGAATAAGAGTAAAAAGAATGTATATTTGACCAGTAGAAGAGATTAATGTTGTCTTGAAATAACTCCCCTCAATTTATCTGTAATATTTTAACAAATCTTTCCTGTGCCATTAAATACTGGGATAGGAAAGATAACCTAAAGGGAAAGATTGACCTTACTAAAAAACAGGTATGCCTTTGAAACATATAATAATTATAAAATCTAAAACATTTGGGGAAGAGACTACCACATCTGTTGGTTGTATGGCATTTAGTGCAGTGGATTTTTGATCTCTGGTTAGTGATCTTGAGCTCTGCTAGGATATATTAAGGTATTCTTCATTATTTTTTAATGGAACGTAAAGGATTCTTTTCCATGTCACTCCTTTCTGTCTAATTTATTAGAAATAATTTTGCACAAAGTATATGGGTAGTATTAATTTTAGGACTTATTTTTTAATGGAAAAATCTTACTGATGCAAAAAGATCATAGCGTCCACTGAAGAAGAATTCACTTCATTTATTTTGGCTGTAATGTTGCAATTCAGTTCTACATGGACGAGACTAAAACTGTCTCCATTGCCTTTATATATATGTAACAGGAAATTCTGATGACAGGATGATGAATGTGTGTGAAGAAAAAGTGTGTTTTGCTTAAATGTGCCAGATGTAACACATGTATGTTGCAATGTGATATGTGTGTGTTATTACCTGAAAGCCAAAACTTTGTAGATTGGGGTCTCAGAATTCCCCCAAATTGGCTTTGTCTTGGAAAGTTCCATTGTAGCTCAAAAAAAGGGATTCAATATAACGTGTCTTTTACTTGATACTCCAAATGTCTTCTGCCTCTGTGTTAATGAAGAGGAATATTAGGCTTTTTTTGAAAAGGATATTTATAATTTTTATTGAAATACTAAATATCTTTTTATACCTCTTTTACTGTTTATACCTGTTATACTGTGTATTTATTCATTTATTATACCATTACACATTATACCTATAGATAACATTTCAAGGTTTAAAAAAAAAAAAGAGAGAAAGAAAAAACCATGGTATTCTTGAATCAGTCTATGCAGTGAGTACCTTTGGGGGAAGTACAAGTTTTCGCATTCAAGGAGCAGCTATACAAAATCATACAAAAGAAATCTGTGGAAAGCTACTAAATATATAGAAACCATGGTTGGCTGATGAAGTCTCTGAACTGCCAGTGTTTTGAGGTTCAAAGAGTATTCAGGAGCAGTGTCATACGTGCTTACCATGCTCCTGTGTGCTCCTCTGCTTCTGCTTTTTGCCATAGTTAGTCCCTCAGTCTTTGCCAGTACTGCTCTGAAGTGCAGTATTTGGTTGTGGTGCTTCTTTTTGCCACACAGATTACTGCAATATAATGGAAATTTCTGTTAGCAGTTAATACATGAAAATACTGGCTTTTGTTTATGTGACAGCTCTGCCTGGTCCAAGCCAAGTGGCAAAATTAATGTTAAATTTCATTGTTATGTTTTCATGGGTAGGGTCTGAGAAGGTGAGAAAATAAACAGTTGTAATGCCTGCCTTTTCTGTCCCTGTCTCATTTTATAAGCAGTAGGTTGTGCTTGTGTGTGTCCTCCTTCATTCTGTGCTACAGTGACCCATAGGGCAGGGAATTTTTCCTTGGTAGGAAGTGATTGGATTTGGTACTGCTGGCTCTGATGGGCAATTTGCTTGTGTGACAGAGGACCATAAGGGCTTCATTTGGGATGCACCGAAGGAACGTGCCTATCAGCTCATTGGCCCGGCCCTCTCATCTTTGAAACTCTTCTGTATCATAACAAGAATGCTATTATGGATATCTTTCACCATCTCAGTTCACCATCAAATGGATTTTCCATTGCTTGGAACTGGTATTAGGCTCTGCATTGGCAGAGGCTAATGTAGTTGCAGAGTGAATTTATCTTAGTAACTAATCCTTGCCACCTCCCTGTGAGGTGATTTGCTAAGTATCTGACAGATGGGGAAGCACATGAGGGAGAGATGGTTTCAGAGCTGGGATTAGAGCACTGATGTCTCAGGCTTCTGGTCCTGTGCCCCGCACAGCCATGAGACCAGCCTTTCCTACCCATCTCCTCTTACTCTCCTGGGGCAAATTCCTATTGAGCATTATTAATAAAGACAACAGGGGAATAATCCTGTTGTCCTAGTCAGGAGTGAAACTCATCTTTTATTTCTGTGGTATTGTATGCAATTTAATGCTAACGGTCAGGAGACCTTAAATAACCACATCAAACAGCTGATTCGGTGCCAGCCGTCCTTCTTATTTAGCTTAGTCTAAACTGACACCAAACTTTGAGACATTCCTCTCCTCCCACAGTGGAGAGCCGCTGGGATTTTTTTATACCACACATGGTTTCCCTCCTACATTTCCCTCCCATGTCAGATATTCATACCCCCTTTAATAACCAGCAGGGGGATCATTACATTGAGCTACTGCCAAATGCATAATGACTGCTGCCTTTGCCTTACACAGTCACTGCACTACTGATATCCAATTCAGCATTGTAAAGTGCTTAGGGCTACCTTGGGGATGTGCTATATTAAACCCAACTATTCTAAATCCTATTTAATACAAAGAGATTGGTGGTGGGGGAGGGGGGAGGGAGATTTAAAATTGTCGTTAGCCACCTATTTTCAACAAGTAAAAACACCTGGTCACTTAGGGCCCAATTCTGTCACTCTGAAGTCATAAATAGTCCCACTGGTTTTAGTCGGGGGTGCATGAAGGCATGCACTCTGCTTACCACTGGGGGAGGCAGAATCGGGTCCTATAGAAGCTGCGGCTGAGATGGTAAGTTTGCAAGGAGCTGATGGGGGGGAGTGTGCCCATTTCTGAATTCCACTTACAAATGTTTTACAGTGAAAACAGGAAAAAAGAAACATGCTTCATATCTGACTAAAAATAAAGGTACTGTTAAACTTGTAAAAGACAACATTTTTATTTGAATGATATGACAGAGCTGCCACAGGAGTGTTACCTGCTATAAAGAAAGCTTAAGAATTATTACCTTTATTAGACCAGTGACACTGAGCTTTAGCCATACATTTCTAACTTCTGTCCCTCTACAGAGACAATTTTCTTTTCTTAAATAAACTGTCATGCTAGTGTTAATATATTGTTGGCTCCCTCATACTCTGAGAATACTGCTGATATAAAACATGTATATGTTAGATTGGTAATAGTATCTTTAGTGTAGCTGACTAGAACAAATGTGTTTCCCTCATGGCTGTGCTAATGTGATAAAGGAAAATTGGCTGTTCATCAGCTTTTGGCTGGGTAAAGACAGTGGAGATGGAACCACATTCTTTTTTATGCATTAATACCACTGAGAACTTTTCACTAGTTATATTTCATGTGCGGGCATGTTGTGCAAAGATGTTGTAAAACATGAGATAATGCTACAAATAACAAAGTAGAAAAGCCTGTATCTTTTATGATGATAACAGTCAAACACCAAATGACAGTAACAGGCTGTAAAAAATGTGATGCAGAAAAAAAAATGCAATGTAACCACCATATACACATATACTTAGGCTCTTGCAAATAGGGCATCAGATGTTTAGAAGGCTTTGAATTAAAATTAAATAAAAAACTGTTGTGTTTAGGTCATTGATGTACCAACACAAAAGATAATTTAAAATGGAGAGATGTATTTTGAGTGGTGAAACTCATATGCAATAACTTTTTGAACAAATCTCAAGGCTTAGCAATTATGATAATAGCCTTCAAATTTCCATCAGTGGAAGGGCAATAAATATTCCTGTCTAAATTTGGGAAATATTAACTGAATCTGGAAATGGCAATAAAGCTCAGCATGAACGTGTATGTTTGAAAGTGCAGTTTAAGGAGAAAAAATCATCTGTACAATTCTGTGTGAAGCCTAAATAAAAAAAAAAAATCCAAACAAAAACCTCCATCTCATTTCATAGTTTCTTTCTTAAAGTACTGATAGAGTCATGTTGCCTGAGGCACTGATGCTGATCATCTGAGCTCAGATTTATAGATAATTGTGTCCGTTTATCTTGGTCTGAAATTTGAAAGACTTTATTGGTGGAATAGTATTGTGAGTGCTTATATTGTGGTTTTCAAACTGTTATTTTTTTCAGGTCCTGGCTTTCCTCTTTGCAACAAATTATTCTGGCTTGTAAACCTTCTGTTTGTCCTCACATATATATTGTTCTTATGGAAGCAATTATTCCAGGTTTATTTTGTTTTCATTAGCGTGGGTATCAAGACAGGCTAAAGCACTCTAGTTTTATTTGGCCTCTGTAGACAGGATTCACCAGGCATCCATATCTGCAAAATGAAAATAACGCTCTGTAAATTGGCAACAACAAAACGATGTTTCAAAATCTGAAGGCTACCAAGCTCTCATGTGAAATAAGCCTTATGCAAGCTAAATATTGCTAAAAATCCAAGTCGCTTCAGTTTCGCAGATAAATCACTTTCTGAAATAAATGAGATTAAGTTTATTCTGTAAACAACTCGGAGTTCAGAAGTTTTTCAGTAAGTTGAACTTAGTTTCTATAATTAACTTCATTAATGGGAAGCTGACTACAGCCATGATGTCTCCAGTTTCCATTTTGCATCTGCCTATATTTTGTAAATTAGAGTATTGAATTTCATAAAAAGTACGGCTGAAAGGCACTCCCATATTATTAAACTCTTTCTAATTTTATGTATTTTAAACATGAGGATTTTTAGTCCAAAAGAATACTTTGTAAAAGCTCAGCATCTTGTGACTTTGTGGAGCTGGGAGAATGCCATAAAGTATTTCCATGAACGTTAGCTCAAATTTAAAACGAATTGGCAGGGAAGAGAACGCTTGGAGAAAACAATACCCTGGGGTGGTGGCTGAGTGCGTATTCCTTGCCAAGGGTTCCCTTAATGTAAGGGAATTACCCACTGGGTGTAAAGCAGATGTAGCCAGTTCCTGTACTGCTCCCCTCAGCCCTTGTAGAAAGAAACATGCTGGGGTTAGGGAGGCAGTTTGGAGGGGTGTTAGAGGCCTGGCTGAAACATGCTGTGTTTGGTTAGCCTGAGTATGGTATATAGCCCCTTGAGGCATATTTGAACTGATGTGTATGAGAAGAGCTCTGACAGCTATAACATGAGCCCATGGCCTGAAGTGGTGATGTAGCTGTAACCAGTCTTGTACCTTGTGAAACAGACCCACCCTTCTTTTCCTCTCCTCCCCCTCCCCGCCAGATCACTGCACCGTAGTTTCTTCTTTGATTTAACAACTGTAGAAATTTTATACTCTGCACATCTGATCTTATTAACTGGATTGCTGATGGATGGACAGAAAAGAGGTAACTACTTTCAGTAGGCACCAAAAATAAAGACACGCAGCAAGTAGGTTGAAGTAATGTTAGCGGTTAATCAGTGATAGATGCAACATGTAGAGGAATCAAAGCGATTGCATAACGATGTGTTTGCCCATCTACATTGATTCTATAGGTGCATCACAGCAGAATTAGTTTCTTCTTGAATGGCTGGGAAGATGACAACACACCTTTTGATTCAAGGATTCTTGTGGGAACGGTTGCAGATACTGATGGTACACTGCAAATTGGACAAAGCTTCACAGGTAAATCTTGTAGTATTTTAGTGGAATGATCTGGAATATTCAAAATAAGATGCACACAATGTGATTTAAAAAATATGTGTGAGTCATTTTAAGTTATCTAGATGCTGAGAAGTAATACCTTCCTGCAGGAGAAAATTCATGTTGTGCAATTAGCTTTCTCAAAAGATTGGTTGAAAGATAGATGTGGGATCATACTTTATTCTATGTGTTACTGCATATAGGTAAATTTTCCTGCGTTCTCCAAAACGTAGGTATGTAAAGTGACACATTCCATTAATTTACAATCATAGTTTTTCGGAGTAAGTATATGAAACTATTTGAGAATGGGGTTGTGCATGGCCACTAGACCACAATCCTCTCCAGAGTCAGGAATAGAGCTGAAGATTTCTGGCTGTTCATGTGCTTCAGTTCTATCAGTAGTCACGTAAACCACTAGCAGAATGAGAATCCCTCAGCCTCTAGTAATGCCTGATAGCATTACTCTTCATCTACATCTAGATTTTATATGTACTACAGCATGACATGATCACTGCAGAAGAGCTGGGGGATGTTTTGTTGCTTTTCACAAATTCTTGACTCTGCAGATGTAAGAACACTGAGTACTGATCTTTAGGAACATGCACAATTTGAAGTTAACTCCTAGATATAACTATATGTCACTTAAACAACTTTATTGTGCTCTTGGGCAAGAAAGTAATTCTGTGCCCCATTTCTTAAAGCTTGTATTTGGAAATGTGTTTTATTTAACAACTGTAGAAATTTGGTAACTAATAGACATATAAAAGATAGGAATATTTTAAAATGCTTTTTATCTTTATTGTATAAATTGATAGGTACAGTTGTACCTACTGTATCTCTTCCCTAATTAGAGGTGGCACATGGACTGGCTCATTACTTCTGTCTAATGAGCCGATCCTTGTGCCACCTCTCTAATCAGAAAAGAGATAGGTACAAAATGTTCTTATAAAGTTATTATAAATCATTCTTTTTTATCAAAAAAATTAAGTCACTGCCCTCTATAGTTTTGTCCAGGTCCAAGATGGTTTCATTCAGGAGGGGTAATTGTGCAAGAGAGATCTCTGAGTGCTGAATTAAAGGTGCTCTCATGCAGTGCACAGCTGCCTTCTACTCAATAGATTACTTATTTATAGTATATTTTCTTAGGTTTAGAGCAATTTGTTGGAAGAATGCAAGATTTTCGATTTTACCCAGTGGCACTTACAAACAGGTAAAGAATCTTAATTTTTGTAAAAAAGTAAGAGTGATGAGAAGAAAGAATAGATAACAATATTTTTATTTCTCAAAATATAGTGCTTTTCAGATGTCTCCTTTAGGTGATTGCTTATGATGATGTAGTTTACTGAACCTAATTTCAAAGATGACTTTTAATCTAAAAATTTGAGTTAAAATAAATTCAGCAACTTAATGTGTTTTTCTTTTGAACTGTTGCTGAAATATAGCTAGTATATGTAGTATATATGTAGTGAAACAGCACTCAGTAATCAATGTGTCCTTTCCTCGTTATTGTTGTCCCTGTTACAACCTGACTTAGGGTTCTTGCAGAGAGTAGATCCAGTTGCTAGATTTCAGTGCTCCTAAACTGTCTAGGTGTTATCAACTCATCATAATTCTGACATAATAGTGTGTGCTGATAAACTTAGTCCTGCTGGATTAGATTTGCCAAGCTTTCCCAAAGCTTCATGGAAACTGTAGAGCAGGGAAGGAAGCATCGTGGACCAGTCCAGGTTAGACCCCTCAAATGCCAGTGATCCAAATGAAGAGAACATTAGTCAACATGCTGGCTTTGTGGCTGCGAGCTTGGGTCCCATGCTTAGCAGTTCCTTTCCTCTAGTTTCAGTTTATCCATGGTATCGGACATCCATGTCAGGTATTCCCCCCACACCCCTGCCCCAAGGTGCTATTGTCTTAACTGTTCATTGCTTTCTAGATTAGACTGTCATCATAAACCACCAGTGACTTCACTGGCTCAGCCCACATAGCCCTGGGCAACTGCTTTGACTTCCTCCATTCCTGAGGCCAAATCACGGTTGCCACTGCAATTTCTGTTGCCCTCCAGCCTCCCTTCCTAGCACATTACAAAGAAATGTTACCTTTGTTATCCAGCTCATGCTGGATTAATCTAGGCAATTCAAGCTGGCCAGAAGTAGTCAGGTCCTATTTGTCTGCTTAGTGCTTCTGGGTAGGCTACATGCAATGACACTCGTGACTGCAGACCTTAAGGCTACTTAATGATAGTCTTTCAATAAGATGTAGAGCAGTTTCGTAGGAGCTGAGCTGTCTGCAGGACATTATGATGAACTGAGCTCCTGTGAATTTAAAGTATTAATATGAATCAGAATTCCAAGTTATATGAAAATCATGTTGCTTGTATTCTTTCACAGCAATGCTTGTCAAATTCTTTGAACTACAGTTTAAGTCAGTGAAATGAATCCAGTTTGAAAATTGAAAGATAAGGTATTTTATAAAGTGTTGTGACCTAATGATGTCTTTGTAGATGTAGTTTTATATCCACAAATAACTTGGTCCAAAATGTTTATCTGGGATAAACTGTGAAGGAAAGTCTTGCCTGCATATCAATTAATTTAAGTCTATGCCTATCTAAAAGGACCTGTAACTTTGGGTTCTGTGGAATTCGTAGTGGCAGCTAGCAAGTATTTATTTGCTTAATAAGTATATAAAAATTGCATTCTTACTGATAAAGCAGGAAAATGGGAAAAGTAAGAGTTTTTTAATTAAAAAAATTAGTGTCTTCTAGGCTCACAAAATCCTTCTTTTACACCAGAGATGAGCAGATAAAGGTTTAGGTAACCTGCCCATGTCGTTCATATATCTCTCTGCTTGCCTACCGACCTACCTATGTATGTATCTATTTCAGTTGCTGATGTCAGAGGGAACTAAGGTGACTAGTTGCTTCTTACAGTCCATGTGAAAGCCACTGAGTGATCACAGACTGGGACAGCTGAAAAAGTGGGCATTTCTATTAAAGTTATTAACAATGAAAATATTTATATCCAGGTTTTCTAAGGTGCAATGTGATATTGCTCAAGCTGGTCTTTCTGGAGGATTTGAGTGCAAACATTCAACTCATCTGTGGTTACAGGCAGTATGCCAGCCCTATGGTGTGCTTAAGAACAGTGTCCAGATCACTGACTGGAGTCAGACATGATGCCGTAGTAGTTTTTCTCCTTGTATCTAGGGAGCTAATTTCCCTTGGCTCCATGTATGTCTGAAGCAATGAAAGCAACACCAGAGTGCTTCTTCACAGACACCTTCTGAAGGTGCCTGCTGCTTACCATTCATTGGCTGGTTGCTCCATTTATGTGAGATGAAACCAGGCCTTTAGGGCTTCTACCTAAACTGAATTTTGTTTAATCTATGAGCTTAGGGGCACAAGGTGGCACTTTTTTATCATGTATGTAATTACTTTTTTATATGCTGTGACAGAGACATTTTGGAAGTATTCTCTGGAAAATTTCCTCATCTGCATACCCAGTCTGAGTGCCGCTGTCCTGGAAGTCATCCCCGGGTACACCCATTGATACAGAGGTACTGCATCCCTAATGGTGCAGATGATACCACTAACGACAGAGTGCTGAGGTTGGATGCAGAAGCCCATCCTCTGTATTACATCAATGATGATGACATTGGGACCACCTGGATTTCATCTGTGTTTGCTAATACTGCAGGTCTGGATCATGGTGTTTCAATCACAATAGATTTACAAAATGGACAGTATCAGGTAATGTGAAGATTACATTTGCTGTTTATTAAATCAAAACTAGGAAAATATTTCTGTAAATGTTTCATTACAATTTTAAGGAAATTCAAACCTTATGCTTTAAGATGTTATGCTTAGAGGACCAGGAAGAAAATTTCCTTTATCAACACGAAACAATGCAAAAGGCAACAGAATGCGTTATGGGTTTTGTCACTCTCTTTTGATGTGGCTTGTCTGCTGTAACAAGCAGCAATCTAGAACAGATATACCAGAATGAATATCCTGTGTGAAGACACCAATATTTAGAAATTGGTTGCTCTCTTTTAACTCCACTTTTGTATATTTCAACTTTAATTTTAATTTCTGTTAAAACTTGAGGTGCTTGTTTTATACCTTCTGGTATAAAATGGAATTTAACATGTCTGTGGCACACTGACATATCAGAGGGGATTTCTATTCTGTGGGTGTTCTGGAGATGGTAGTTTAGCCTCCTGAGGAGAATATGGAAGGAGAATACAATAAGCAGGCAAGGTTCCTGAAGAGGACAGATTGCACCTGACACTTCACTATGCTGTTGAACAGTGTCAGGATGTCTTAGAAGGAGGGACATATCAGTAGTGGGGCTGCATTCACAATCATAGCTCTACCGAATTTCTGTGTATTCTTACTAGCTTGTCTTTTTTCCTTTTTTGTCATTAATGCTGGAAAGGGAAAGAATACAATGACAGGTTTTGGCTACATAAGTAAGAATTAGTCCTTTAGTTAAAAGCGAGTTCAAATACCTGTGAAGTTCTGAGACTTGGCTTATTTGACACACACACACTTCTACATAAGCAGTATGCTGGAGGAAGTGCTCTTTAATATGACACAGGGTATTCGATGAGATTCCAAGCTACAAATAGTGGGGATTCCTTAAAAAAAAAATAAAAAATGTACCTGTTATCAAACAACTCATCAAATATTTGGCAACACAAAGCTATGCCCTTAGTTTTTGCCAAAATAATATTACTGTAATAAATCTTGGACTTGACTTTCTGGTGCATTTTCAAATGGCCTTCAAGAAAAAGTGGAGTTCTCATAGAACAGTTCAGTTCTGTAATAATGTCTGAGAGATCAAAGAGCTTGTTTAACAAAACAGGTTATCTTTTTTAGTTGGGAATATGTGGACTGAAATATTGGTTATTTTTCTGTCTGAGTGGTAAAGCAGTCTATATTGTCACATTGAAAAAAAGCTTATTTTCTCATTGTTTAACAACTTAGTCATTAATATCAGTTTAAAAATTTGTTATCTTCATGTAGGTATTCTATATTATACTGCAGTTCTTTAGCCCACACCCTGAAGCAATACGAATTGAAAGGAAAAAAAGAGATGATCTAAACTGGGAAGACTGGCAGTATTTTGCTAAAAATTGCAGTATTTTTGGGATGGATAACAATGGATCTCTGGAAAAACCAGACTCTGTCAACTGTCTCCAGCTTCCTAGGTATGAGTGGGTATTATCTGCATAATACAGATGCTTTGAACAGGTAACACCCTGACACAGTTCTTTTCTATGTCCCAATGAGATAGAATCTTTTAATTTGGTATACTCATTTATTATGGGCTGCTGAGTATATAAGAGATCCCAAATCCGACCTTTCAATTGAAGATTGCCAAAGGTCATCTGTCACTTTTATCAGATTTCAAACACTGAGGAATGTGACACAATTGATTCCTCTGTTATTTTTGAGCTAGACTTTTGAAATTTTACATGCTTGTGTTTTGGGGGGCTATTGTCAGTACAGTTATGGAGCATTGAGATGAAGAATGGAGGAAGGTACTGGGATAACAGATTGTTTAAAACTATCTAGTAAATGTGAAAGTATATCTCTGAGAGTGCAGCTTCTTCTGAAGCTTAGAAGAGAGGCCAAACTTAAGTACCAAAGCCAATCATTCAGCCTTACTACTAATCATGCAAACCACGTAAGACATGGGTTGCAAATTGTATCTTGAAGCTTTCTAAGCTTTCTAATCTTTCTAAGCAAGAACCAAAATAAAACTGAGGGGAGGCGAGAAGGATCATTCCCTTTTAGAAACATGTTGCAAGCCTTTTTACTAGACAGTTAGCATGTGCAAATTTAAAAATATGTAATATATACAACATATATTTAATAAATATAGCATATAACATAATATGTAGGTTAATACATATTACGGTTTTACACACACATGCATGTATGTACATATATATGTATTTGATTCTATACCACTACGTATATTCAAATGCACTATCTCTTGCCTGAATTCAGATGCCAGTCAGTATTAGGTTTGTTTAGTACTTGGCTGGAAATCAGTGAGAAAATACAGGTGCTGTAGGCATTTTGCTTTTTTTGTTGTTTTCCTTTTGCTACCTTCCTAAGACTTTTCAACTGTCAGCATCTTTGTTCTCCAGGAGTTCAGTATTCTGAGGAGAAGAGCATAAGGTCATCTGAGTTACACCAATTTTCAGCAAAGGACTTTGAGCTTCATTGTTCATACTTGGTGCAGAGAGTAGAGCAGAAGGGAAATCTCTTATGTAAGCCAAACATTTTTGGATAAATAACCCAAATGAGGTGTAATGCCCTTTTCAGCTCAGAAATATGTATTTGTGTATTTTCTAAAAAGAACTGAGCGGTTAAGTATGAACTGTTTCCATAAATGTTTTTTAAGTAGCACTGTTTCTCCCCTTCGATTACAACGTAAATGATACTAGGAAGTGATATGAATGAGTGATTTTGGGTACAGCTGATGTACAGAAAGCTTTGTTTAAGAGGTTAAAAATATACTTTGTAATGGTGAGTATTCTGTATACTCAAAGAGAAGATACTGTTGGAACAATGCTCCAAATTTGTGTCAGCAGTGTAGCAGAGCTCCCTGCTGAGACCTTTATAGGAGAAGACGATTTTATTGTAAAGCAAAACTTGTTCCTCTCTCTCACTCATGCCGACATACTTGTAAGTGTCAAGACATGTTCAAATTGTCTGTGCAGGATTAAGACACCAGTGTGCTTGTATCCTGGTGACCTAGCCAGGACTCCTTGGGATGACATGGAAGGCAAGTGACCTTGGCTTTGAAATCCTTATCATGGCTTGAGGGTTCTTGGTTTGGTGACCACATGCTAGTACTGGATAGACTCCTTTGTGTTCTCTATAGGAGATGAAAGTGATTAAGGTTTTTGTTTCTACATCCTGTACCACCTCTGTAAGTTAGGAGTTGTTCACTGTCCATTATCCCCCTATCAGAGCCTTGAATCTTTGCTTAGTCTGAATATTGGCTGACCCTTGTTTTGGGATCTCCTTTATTTTCCTGTTTTCCTGAGAAGCTGTGTTTAGATGCCCTCAGATCTTGATGACCTGCTTATCTAGGTGCCATCAGCCTTACAGTCCGTCTGCTGTTCCTTCTGGTGTTTCCATACAAAGATGGTGTAATTTGTCTGCCATTCATGCCTGTCTTAACATTTCCATTACAGCTCTATATGTCATGGAAGAAAAATACTTTATTTAACTTTCTGTGGAGGGAAAGAAAGGACGGTATCCCCCAGAGAAACATACAGATATATTCCACTGAGATTTTTGTGAAGTACTGACCTGGATAGGGGCACAGTAAATTCAAAGATCCTTCATGAAGGCAGAGGAGTATGACTCAGCAGACCTAGTCTAACTACGAATCTCATCTTTCAAAAGCTCAGAGATATTTTGAAGTGACGAGACATACAACATTTTTTGAATGTTGTATGTCAGGTGCCAGGTGATACTGTGGGAATACCTATTTTTAATGCGCCCATGTAGGTGTGCAGATAAGCAGGCATTCTTACTTTTTGCGGAGGCAAGTTCTACTCCTAGCTAAACTCTGCCCAGCAAATATTCCAACGTGAGATGTGATTCATACCAAATTGTGCAAATGTGCAGTTTTTATATACTTGTTTACTCAGCCTTTGCTTAAATTCTCAGGACTGTTCTTCCCCTTCTTGGGCTTAAATATACAGTTTTACTCTCAATCCTGCTGTATTCCATTAAATTCTCTTGCACTTCACTCACTGTAAGGTGGCATGTGTTTCTAACTGTGCTTACTCATTGAACGAGTTGATACAGTTCAGTGACTCTGGAATTCAAAATGTAATTGTTTCTGTATGGTTTTTATAAGTGTTTAGCAGGTATATAATTAATGATATGGACATGTTAGTCATCTGAATGATTTCCTTATGTAATTCAAGCATAGTTCATGTTTCTTAAAGACATTGTTTTAAACTTTTTGAAAACTTAGTGCAGATAACACTGTATCAGTCACACTTTATTCATATTTTGAACTTGCCCTTTAGAGGCTTTACTTCTATTTGAAAACTTAGGGTCTGAAGAAGAGCATGGCAGTTTGAGCCATATAGACGTATAGAGGACATTTCTTTTCCCCTGCTTGAATTCTGGTGACTGGGAATCCACTGGCATAAGAATTTTCCCCAGAAACCACAAAAACCCTATGTACAGTTGAGACCCTCTCTGAGAAAAAGGATATTAGGAGATAGAATCTGTAAAATATGTAATGCTTTGATTTTCATTTGTTTTCCTCTCCATTTAAACAGCTTTACACCGTATTCCCGTGGTAATCTAACTTTTAGTGTTCTTACCCCGGAACCAAATCACCGACCTGGTTACAATGATTTTTACAATACTCCATCTCTCCAAGAATTTGTAAAAGCTACACAAGTGAGGATTCATCTCCGTGGCCAATATCATACTAATGAGCCTGGGGTAAATTTTAGGCATAGATACTATGGAGTTAATGAAGTTACAGTCAGTGGAAGGTAGGTGTTATGGAACTCTTCCCGCACCCATTGCTGCCTCTGACTATTACAGGTGTGCAAAGTATATAATGACCTGCCTAAAATTTCATGAAGTTGTTCTGCTTTTACATTTATGAATGAGCAGGGAATTTGGTCTGAAGCAGTGTATCGAGTTTGAAATGATTGGTGTACTGTTTTTTAAAACATTTGCTCACATATTATTTTAAAAATAATTAAACTTATTACACAAATCTGTCAAAAGCAGTCCTTTCCTTGGAATTACCAGTGCCTCTAAGTAGAGGCTTATGATTGAAACCATGGCTTGTGCTTTACTTCAGTAGCTCTTCCAAGTTTCACTATAGATTCCCAGACATGGCAATTCTAACAGTCTTAACGCAGAGCTCATTCTTTGTTTTAGCTTTAGTTTTCCTTTTAAAACTGGGCAGCTGTCAGTAAAAGTGTTACATTATCTGTGACTGACAACTTTATTGTATATGATAAGCGTGCTGTCTTGTGAAAGGACTAATTATCATTGTAAACAATATGCAAATTTGGCAATGAAATAGTTTCTAAGAAGCATATGGTGCAGATTTTTGTTAATAAGTATTATTCCTGAAATTATTTTGGTAGTTCTCATTTTGAGAGAAAGCACTTCATGAGAGGTCATATTTACCTTAAAATTTTCTGCACTACTAATATGTTTTGATTACTGATTTAGAAGTGTTATGATAATGCTTTTGCTAAAATAGCTACAGTCTTGCTGACTATGTAACTGTAAAATAATTTCAGCTGTAGTTTGCAAAGCTATGCCATGCCTCCAGAAGAGCAGCCCTTCAGGTAGAGTGGGATGGTTATTGCCTATTAACTAATACTCTATAAAGATTTTATTTTAGTAAGAAATGGACATTTTAACTGAGATCAAAATGGGATAAACTAGAAAATTGTGCTTAATATGGTTAAGACTTCTTGAAAAACTATAGTTACAGTGTGAGGCTTAATATTGATGAATAATTGCCATTTAATAAAGTTTTACATATTAATGTTATGTACTGAAATATAGTTTTCATTACATATTATGTATAAGGTAACAGTAGCTCTACTACATGCTGGTTTTTATTTTCTTGAAAAGCAATTGTTGATACTTAAAAATATGTTGAGTGAAGTAGTCTTTTGTAGGTTACTGCACTTAAGAACATTCTCTTTGGTGATGTTTATTTGTTCTTAATAAAGAACCAGACTATGTAATACACAAAATTGTCTTTGTGACCATGTTATATATTGTTGGACAGATGTGTTACTATGTTTTAATTTTTTCTTCACTATTGTTCTTTCAGGTGTAATTGCCATGGCCATGCTGATTATTGTGACACAGCTATGGAACCGTATAGGTGCCTGTGCCTCAAGGAAAGCTATACAGAAGGACATAATGTTAGTCTCTCCTTTGTCTATCTATGTCACCTATGACCAACCTCAAAATTGGGATTTTAGTCCTGGGAAAGAGTGTGTGTATGTGTGTTAGTGTTCTAGCTTTTATAAGGAAGCTTTCCATAGCATGGTTTGTATTAAATAAGGAAGTAAACACCCTGCCGTTGCCAAAAGTCATTCCACCCTTGACCATTAGGAGTACTGCATTCAGGGATTTGATTTCTTGTTGGAGGATTATGCCACTTTCAAACATTAGATTCAAACCTGAATTTAGACTGTCGGCATCTAATAAAGATTATGGCTCTACCTGATGTAGCAACTAGCAAACGATCTGTAGAGTGAAAAGGGTTATGAAGACTCAATGTTCAGAGTAGGTGTGCTTCAGGGATTTTGGTTTTTTAACTCCATAGTAGTTTTAGTCTGGTCCTATGGACTCCAGACCCATTCAGTAGATGGAGTGCAGTAGGCACAGTCCTGGAGTTCAGCTTAGTTTCAAATGAAACCAGTTTAGTTTCATTTGAAAGGGAACAGTTCAAGTGGTCCAAGACAACTCCATGATGCGAAACAAAGCACAGTAAATGCAGAAAATTCGGAGATTTGCTTAAAAACTGCATGTCTAATCCAAGGTAAAACACTAAGATAGATTTACCTTCTGATACTTTGAACAGCTCTAGATACTTGAGACATCTGTAGCTTGCAGTCTCTGACTTCAGCTAAGAATGAGATCTTTTAACGCAGTTGTTTTACAAAATATGTCCGAGATAGGAAGAGTTAAAACATTTTGGTCTTGATTTTAAATGTCTCTTGCATAGTTGAGCACGGTTAAGAAAACAGTGAGATGTGCCTGTGCATGTATTTGGAAGTTATTTTCTTGGGGGTCTTATTAATTGTTTTGATCTAAACCAGTGATTTGGGTAGTGGCTTTTTAAAATTTTGAATATTGAGCTTTGAACTTATTTATTTAAGGACAGCTTGTAAATGTCAATTTCCCATACTTTTTACAGTCATATATGACATTTGGTTATCTTTAAAATAATCTGTAGTAGCAACATGATTGTTCTAATACAAGAACAAACTTAATATGGCTTTTTACTGCTCCGTGTTTTCAGATAATCTATATTAACCTATATTAAGGTTAAATTTCTTGGAAATAATTAAAAGGCCATATTAAAAAAATCTAGATACAATCTAGAAAATGCATTCTTCTTATTTCTTTACTCTGCTCTTAACAGCATTTCTCAATAAAGAGGGATTTTGTGTAGTGTGTAGTTGAAACTTACCAAGTTGCAAAATCATAATTTTCCTACTAGTTTTAGAATTCTTGGCCATAGAAGAACCAGAATGGGGTTGTTTACTATAAATCATGGTCTTCTAGAGAAATATGTAGAGGAGAGTTTAGAATAATGGTGCCAGTTTGCACTTATTTCATGCAACCTTTGGTTTTCTTGGATGCTGTTCACATACAATTTAGCAAAAGCAGAACCATGATGTATGAGTTAAGAACACTTGCTCAAAGAAAAGATTCTGTCTCTAGATTAATTATTTATCTCAAAAAAAAGAAAAAAATAAAAGGAAGAGATGTTGAGGTTAAGAAAGAATGAGCTACGTCCAAGGAATGAATCCCACAGTCCCACTGAATGTTAGATTTCTGTCATGAGTACATGTTGTATTCATTGCTATATTTATGCCTTTTGGAAATAGGCTTTCTAAAAATTAGGAAGGGGTTATGGAATAGCAACAGCAGTAGCAAAGGGGACACTAATCTCACATCAAAAAACCCCCAAGCAGTCTGTGCTTGCTCGAACACAGCAAGAAGTGTTAACATGAGAGCATTTGATACTGTGCTTAGGATCATGTGAAAGATCTTTGTAAAATTTCATAGAGGATCTAAGTTTTTTAGTTTTTAAAGCAGAAGTGTAGGCTCTACAGTCTAAATGAGATTTCAACAGAAATTTGAAGTTTTTAGATGGGTCAAATTAGAAAAAAAATTAAAACTGACAGTGTCCCTTTAATTAGAACACACATTGTGAAATGTTACTTTGTAAGGATTAATTATAAATATTTAATAAGATCTGGAAGTTCACCAAGCACTCTTGCAAGACTTATGCTACCTTGTGAAAACAAACCAAATACATTTTAATGATGTATCTGCCTTATCAGATATTTTCTGTCAATATTAATGGGTTGTTCCAGTCAGTGTCACATTTTTGATCTGGCATACATTCATTGTAACTATAATTGAAATGCTTGAATTAACTGTATTCATTCAGAGTACAATAAGGAGGTTGTTTAATTATTTTCCTCATTCTTTAATGACCATGTCAGTATCTACTAAATATGAAATAAAATAAAGTCATAATAAAATACAATTAATATTTGCAAATATATCACTAAGTACTTTGAATTTTATCAAGGATTTGCATGAAGTACAAACTAGATTTTTTTTGTAAGGCAAACGCTTAAAAACAAGACCAAAATCTATCCTGATTTTTGTCTGTCATTGGCAGTGATAAAACTCTGTTTTACAGACTTAAACCTATGTTTCTCAGGCTCCTACCCCAGAAAATCAAGCATTTATTATTTTTTGTTATGTTTATAAAGGAAGTTTCCAAACATAAACTTTTTTGGTGGTGAGGGGGCAAATGTTTTTGAGAAGAAATTGTGCTGTCTGCAAACTGTCTTTTTTTACCTTCTGTCCTGTGCAGTGAGTCACCACAAGTGAGGGAGGTTATAAGAAGACTTTTGGTTTTGGGGTTTGGTTTTGTTTTGTTTGGGTTTTTTTTTTTAGTATCTTGAACTAGAAATCAGAGATCCCTTGACAAGCTCTTAACATATGGCAGAGTATGTCCTTGTCACGTTTACACTTAATACAACTAAAATTACCATCTTGAATTTATCTGGCATATACATCTGGATAGCTGTTGTACAGCAAAGCAATACCAGAAACTAAAATTTTGCAGAATTCATTACAAATAGAAATCTTAGTTTAGTTACTTGCATCACCATATTATGAAATTTGACATATCAAATGGAATTTCTTTTTTTTTCTTTTTTCTGAGTTCTGTTTTGATGAAGAAACATGTTGCTATGAAATTTGAGATGATGGGAAGAAGTGAATGCTTAAGAATGTGTTGCAGATGTTGAGGAGCCAGATTAACAAAGAAGAGGAAATAAATCCTCACAGAGCTTGTCTCCCATCTTATGAAAAAAAGTGTTCCGCTTCTTAATTTACAAATTGTTCTGTAAGTGCCTTGTGTCCTGCTTTGGGAAATAGCGCTCTCTTTTACAAATGGAAACTGAGGCACCAAGAGTGGAGTCCAGGTTTTGGTAACATTTATATGCAAAGACTGATTTATAGACATGAATAGTAGTATGTTCAAAAACTTTCTGTGATGTCACATGAAAAACTGGAAACAGCCCATGAAAAAATAAGGTAATGAAACAAGGTCAGCCTTACCTTAGAACCTCAGAGCCTCCTTTAAATTGGTCATACAGAACTTCATAAAGGTAATGGCAAAATACACAGGAATAATTGTAGAAATAATAATAGAAAATAAAATTTAAAATAAATAAAGCAACTGATAAATTCTTGAGAAGGATATGAATGGAAGTGAGAGAGTGACTGGACACAGTAAAGGCTTCAGATCTTCAGTGTTTTCTATGCAAATAATTAATGGTCTTAAACATCTGCTGTCTGCAAGCTGGATATGGCATTACTGATTGCCAAGAATTGGATAAATAAGGCTTTTTATGTTGTTACAGAAGAATCTGTCTAAACTTTTGTTAAAAGTCAATCTGTATCATCATGTTAGATGTTGGAATTTATGATACATAGTACCCGAGGAGCTGTAAATACTAACTATAGTAAGTGGTCATTCACTTAATAACAAAGACTTACAGCTTGCAGAAGCAAGCAAGCTAGCAAAAAATGCACTTTTTGGTAAGCTCTGTGCCATAATTTGTGTATCCAGAAGACAGGCCTCGAAGGAAGCTGGTTATGTCAGAATAAAAAGAAAGGAAATCAAGCAAGCAGATGGTTGACTGGAGTTTTAGGAAACAGCAAGCAGAATGTCACCTAGTCCAGTAGTCTTACCTGCCTGAAAATTTTAGATAACTTTTGACATGTCTGTGGAAGTTATGGATTTGTCCATGAATCCATCCCTGGAAAACTGGTGTAATTTCACAGTTCAGAGATCCAGGCTTCTAAAACAATTTGTGTACAAGCATTGCTGAAATACTGGAAGAACTTGTTGCAGTCTCAGATACCTTGTGATTTGTTGCACAGGTGATGACATGTTGAAGGAATTGTGAAGTGGTCATTATCTCTCATACATTTGATGTATGATGTAAATTTTACTTAAGAGGTAGGCAGATGGCAACTAGCATTATGATTGTCATTGTTAACCTCTCAGAAATTAAGAAGGCTGTTCCAGTCTGAAAATTATTTTCGGGGCTTATCCACTGTACAGGATATTTATTTCATTTTATGTGAAAGAGAACTGAGACACAACTGGACTGATGCTTCACTGTTGTTGGAAATAGCTGTTGTAAATCATGGTGCCACATATATTTATTGAATTTCTATGATTTTTTACATATTCCATCTAAGTGTCCAAGTGATTAGCCAATGTGGTTTTTTTCTTCTTTTATCCCACTAAAACTATTATTAAAAAATAATAAAAAATCCTATGCAATAGCTTCTTTAGAAGAGTAAAATTAACCCTAGAATACCTAGTAACTGTGACTATAGCACTCTCTAATGTTACAGGAGAATGAAATTCAAAGGCATATTCCAAATAGACAAGGTAGAAAGAGGGAAAAATTAACACAAGATCTCTTACCATTTAATATACTGAGCAAGTCAGAGCTTTGGTAAAACAGAATACATGCCGAACTCATCAGCTGCAAAACGTACCTTCTCCCTCTCTTTTATTTTACAGAAGTCCTATAGGGTTGGAGCCTAAATGAGAGTTAGATGGAGTGGATGCCTGATTCAAAAATAGCTTTGAATTTTAATCCTGGAGCATTTAAGTGTGAATTATTTTATTGAGCAGCCTGATTGTCAGAATTAGTGTGGTTGCATATTCTTTGATTTTGTAGGACTTCTTGTGGCTTCAAGTAACTTCACAAAAAAAAAACCCATAAATGAAAGATGAGCAGAAGTATACCTTATGCTGCCTGACAACATCTGTGCCCTGTGCCAGTGTTTGAGATCTCAGTCGTGTCCCATTATTGGAATCTGGCATCCGGAATGGTAGATCTTATGTTCTGTGCCAGTCAGGTTCTTTGTCAGTCACTTTGCCATTGTAAAACAGCAGTAGTATCTTTTCTTAGAATGCTATTTGGCATGTGGTATTTGTAAACCATCTGTTACGTCTCTGCTTAGTTTCTAAAATTATGTTGCATCCTTTTAAGGTATGGGGAGTGTTACGACAGAAGCCTGTAAGACACTCTTCTATTCTGTCTTCCTTAGTCACTTGGATTCACTTAGAGTGTTCTAGCTTTTTTTTTTTTTTTTACTTTTTTCCTTATAAAACCTGGCTTTTGAGTTTAAAAGCCCTTTGGTCTGGGGAGTTCACTAGAGACAGATGTGCTTCAAAGCTCTGCTCTCATGTGGTCTTGATAGATAGTCAAATGCTGTAGTAAGGGTGCTGAGGAAAAGCCATGGGGAAATTAAGATGATGGTCTTCAAAGCAGGGATAAGGTATACTGGTGTAGATATTGTCTAGAAGCCATATTTATTTGACTAATGAAGCTAAATGGAGTGAAAGCATACTGTCCATTTGGGTGCAGACTGGGATCTTGTAGGAAGCAAAAGATAGTATATGATTAACTATTGTATTATAGTCAACACTTACAGGGCAACATAAATAAACATGGCTGGGTGATACACATAATGGAGTTTTTCAAAGACAAGGCAGCATTTCAAAATGCCTGAGAAGGTGGTGTTCTAATCTTTATACCACTTCAGCAGATTTTTAAGTCTGTGTACCGTTAATAACATATGTATATTATAGAAGCATATGTATAAGTATTATATGTGTGTATGTACTCTGGTTATTGCAACTGAACTTTGACTGATGGGTGTGAGATGGGTACTCCTACACAGGTTAGGAAAGAAAAAAAGGAATAAATTCTACATAACACAACATTAAAAAAAAAAAAAAAAAAGGATGCCACCCAGAGGCAAGCAGTGGGATATTTTAGAAGTGTTGGAGTAGAAGGTTCTAGCTGATCACAACTTATTGCTAGTCTTAAAGCATTGTTATTGTTGCCTTCTGAAGTATTTCTTTGAATATTTGTTGACTGTTTCTTCAGAGGCACTGTCCTCAGCATTCTTAGTGACTAATAAGGAACTTGGCACATAAAGACTTAGGCTGAAGTCACTGGTGATCTTTCCATAAATGTGCTGGATTCAGGAATTTTGAGAAGGTAAGTTTTTCATAATAATTTTAGTTAAAAAAATTCCTGAGTTCATTATCGGAAATAAGTTTTTAATCATAATTTTAAACTAATAAATTGGGCCAAGATGAGCCTAGATATTTTGACCACCTGGCTCCATGTAATGTTTTCTCAGAAAACTGTTTTTACAGAAGGTGAGTTGTTCAGAAACTATATATCACGAGGACATGTTTGTTATTCTCCATAGGGAAAGCCAGAAATTTAACATGTTTTCTGAAGGGCCTAGATGTAACTGAGAATAAAGACAAGTGCATGTTTTTGCTTTTACAGTTAAGGAGAAAGGCTTATTTTGTCAAGAATTAACATTCTTTGTAAATCTACTGGTAGACCTTGTTCAGATTTGTCAAAGGCTTTTTGTGAATTTACCTATCCATTTTACACGTGGTAGCCAAGAATTGAAACCCAAATCTCTTGATACCTTTGAAGAGTCTCAACAGCTATGCTTTTGGCAAATGCAGAGTTTTCATTTGGTGAATGAAAACCTGAAGATTGCCATGTGTACATCCTCATGCTACCAAAAGTGAAAGTTAAACACAGCAGGTCTGGAAGTTAAATGCAATTCTTAACCTAATAAAGTTGTGACAAACTCATCAGGATGAGGTGGGGGTCCAGCACATGTTTTTAATGCATACAGGTGTGACAATCTAGAATGATGACTGTTTCACAGTCATTGCTAACTTTTGAATTACTGCTTTTTTGCCAAGGCTTTTAAAAAGTTTTGTGAGTTTTAAAAGTCACAGAACAAGAGACACGATAGTTCCAAGAGTCTCTGTGCTATGTAATCATATGTCATCTTTTTCTTTCTTACTCTTAGTGCTTGTGTGTCATTTAACAATAGGTGTGCATAAGTAACTGATCTAAGATTAAATCTGAAATGAAATGACAAATGCTCTCAGCCACTATGTGGCTGGCCATGCACAAATGGAAATTCAGGGCTAGCAGGTTGGTAGGTGTTCCTGTACTGTTTTCCTTTCAAGGAGGACATGTTTCCATAGACAGGCTGCAAGAAGGAAGCTGCATGAGTGGGATGGTTTGGCTGGGAGCTCAGGTTTCTTTTTTGCACTTCCCAAGTTGTGTAATGCCTGAATGAACCCTCTTGTTTTATGTTGCTGGTGCTGTGTAATTGCTGATTTTTCTCAACGTGGAGACAAAGGGAGTGACTAGAGAGAGGAAAGGTGGATGTGAGTGAGGGAAAGACTTGAATAAGTTTAAGCTGTGTAACTTGTGTTTATGGCATTCCCCTGGGTGTACTTAAACTGGGCTAATCACTCTCAGGCAGTGATTCTTCTGATTAGCAGAGTTCAAGGTCTCAAGTGAAGCTCTGCTAATTTTCATCCTAAAACCTCCTTTTTTCTCACTGGGGTGATGTGGGGTTTGTTTGTTTCTTTCTTTTTAACAGATTGCAAAAAGGTGCGGTGCTATTGTTATCTTACCTCTTACTGTAAATTTTATTTATTAAAACTAAATTTCAGCAGATAAATTCTTGTGCTTTCATTTTCTCTCCCGAGTTGCTTTTTTTATGAGTTGTGACTGCTCTGCAATCTTTGGACTATCTTAAGCTTGTGTTTTCTAATTCAGTTTCTCTTTTTACCACAGTTGATGCTTTCCCAGCATCAGCTGTGAGTGAAACAGTTTAGAAACTTCAGTATAGTTTCCTAATTGTCAGCATGATGTAGGCACACTGGCCTTGGAATAGCAGCCATGAAGAAAGATGAGCACACTTCTGGAACTTAAGAAGAAAGAAGATGCCCAAATACTTTACAGAAGCAACTTATTTTGAAGCATTTAAATTCCTTCTGGAAGATGGAAATTAAAATTGTAATATATTTTGTTTCCTAGATTCAGCAAGACACCAGTATTTTGGAAATGGACTTTGAGTAATGTCAGTTAAATTAAAAAATTTATTCTTAACAAACATCTGTACAGTGTCAACATGTACCATTTTTTTTGAGCCAATTTCATAAAACTGGTTGGATTGTTCCCCATAAAGACAATGTAATTATCCAAAATGCTATCCATTCACTCACTTTAAGAAATCCAATTTGGTTTTAGTTCTTGATGAACCAGTAGGCACAGAAAATTTTCACCTTGAAGTTTTGTAGAGTCTATTATGAACTGAAGATTATTTCAACTTCACATTCTTCACAAAGCTCTACTTAAAGGTAACATTGTGAGTTTATCCAAATAAAAAATAAGATTCTGAGGTGCTCTGAACTACTTAAAAACTATTTTTGCTGTTTTGGATTTAAGCTAATTAAGTACTTGAATATCATTAGTTTTTGTATCTAATAAATTTGAAAAGGATTGAAGAAAACAAGACTGTTTAGGTGTTTGTTTAAACAATTTACCTGATATCCTACAATTCCATTGGTGTCATTTAAAATATAACTTGACAGGGTTGAACATATGTAGAGATTTGTGTGTTTTGTTTAAAATTTCTTCATTGAAAATTTCATGAGGTAAATGCACATTAAGAAGTGCTGGTATTTCAGATACTCTGTACAACATCACATATTTGGCCATAGGAGGCCTTTTGTTTTATTCTTCTACCCACCTTCCATGATTTTACTCTGTTGTTAAAGTAACTTGAAAAGATTAAAAGATTTTTTTTTTTTAAAGAGTTATTTCCCTATATGCTTTCTCACTTCTTGTCTAAAACCAGTATTTTTAGCATTTAAATGGGGGAAAACACACAGAATGAAACATGAACATATATAGTGTTCTTGTAAGGTAAAGAAATATCTTGTTTTTGGTTTTTTTTTTTTTTGATTTCAGTGTGATCGCTGTTTGCCATTGTACAATGACAAGCCTTTTCGTCCAGGTGACCAAGTTCATGCCTATAATTGCAAACCTTGTCAATGTAACAGCCATTCAGTAAGCTGCCACTATGATTTTGCAATGGACCCTTTTCCTCAGGAGCACTACAGAGGCAGCGGTGGAGTGTGTGATAACTGTCAACACAACACAGCTGGTAAGTCATACAAAAGAGAATGGACTGTTTGTTTTACAGTCGCTTTTTGGCTAAATCTTGTTTCGGCTGAAATTAGTAATGTTCAATGGCTGACATTCCAATAAATTCTCATGTATATGTGTTTTTAAACTATCCAGATAGTGCAGTAATTACAATTGTGTCAATATTTCAGCTGTTGGAAAATGCTGCTAAAATTTGGCCCAATCTTGTATAAAATCTTCAGTGCAAAACACATTCTAGTAAATAATTAGAGCATGTAGTTTCAAAGCTGTTTCCATTACATACGCTGGAGCATTTAACTCCAAAATATCATCTTTCTAACTGAACCAGTTTAACAGATAACATATTAAAAATGTCAAATTTTGCTCTAATGTCAGTTTCTTGCTGATTGAGTAAAAGTTTCTATTCTGTGTAAGTAGTATATTTTAATGCTTTTTTTGGACAGTTCTTCTTTCAGTTTTCTTGGCTTTGTCTAGTAAAGAGAAAAAAGAAAAGTTTCAGGTTCAACGATAATTTTTCCAAAAAATGTATAGGCATTTGCATGGCACAGCTTTTATATAAGTGTGGTATTATATAACAGATGGAAGTTTAATGGAGTAAAACATAGTTTGTAACAGGTTCATTGTTTCATATGCTCTGGATCACTAAATTGGCAGGTAGAGATGAAAGGTGCATTAAAATGGACGTTCTGAAAATTATAGAATTCTCTCAAAGGAATAGAGTCTTTAATTTTGAATTATACAGCTAATTTTAATGAATTGGAAGCCATAATGCATAACCTTTCTTTCATGCAGGAAGGAACTGTGAGCTGTGCAAGGATTTCCATTACAGACAAGCAGGTGCAGATCTTTCAGCCGTTGATGTTTGCAAACCCTGTGACTGTTACGCAACAGGCACCAAAAATAAGAGCCTCCTGTGTGATAATGTAAGTAGCCTCAATGCAAAAAAAATGACAAAACATTTTAATCAGCTGGGTAGACAGCAGTATGATTTTACAAAGTATATTTAGATGGTAACTACTTAAGCATTTTTTTTATAAAATTCAGCCTTTTCAAAATGATAATTGACTTACATCAGAGACTGAAAGCTGAGAAACACAGGAAGCAATTTGAGATGTACTGTTGAAGAGTTCTTCATCTAGATCAGCAACAGACATACAAGATACTGTATGAATTTTCAGAAGTGAATAGTAGTTTTGGGATATTATGAGGTACCTGTGTACTCAGTAATGTTAAAACATGCAGGTTTTGAGTGTTTTTGAAGGTCTTGATACTGTCTTAAAATTAGTAACAGATTTTGAAAATTTAGGCAATGACATGAGCCTGAAATTGAACTAAAATTAAGCTAGTTTTCTCTGTAGTAAGACAAGGATTGATCTCCCTTTTAATTCATATAGTCTATTTAAAAAAACCCCAAAACCCACAAAGTGATGCTGAAAAGAGAACCCCATCAGCTATGCTTTTCAAGCCTATGCACCTCACTGACATGTAAGACAGTAATCCAGTAATAAATCTGTAACCTTCAAAACATGAATGTTGGAAAAAAAGCAGGAAAAGTGACTGAAGTCTTGAGCATATGTTAAAGATACATTGTGATTCGTGTTCTATTCACATACGTCCTGTCCATTGCCCAAATCCAAATTTTGTTAGGAATAGGGTAGAAACAGCTTCTTTGTCTGAAATGTATTTTAAAAACATTTTAAAGGTTGAACTTGTTCTACAGGGAATTGAGATAGAACTTCAGCTTGTTGACATGTTTCCTGTCTCTTTTCCAAACTTTTTTCATAAAGCAATCTCTAGCATTTTTCACATGATATCTCTTGTTACTGGATTTCATTTAATGGTAAGCTCTTGTGGATCCTGTTGTATTTTCATCCTTGGTTCTATAGTGGTACAAATGCATGCCCAGTTTGACTCAGTGCACCTTCACAGGACTTGTGCATTGGTGCAGGTGCTGAGTGATATGCAAGTTTCACACAATATATTTTTTAAATAATCCCCTATAGTACAGATAAAAATTAATATATAATTTTCCGTCTTCTGACGATGATACTTTTTGCCAGCATCACAGAAATGAAAAAAACCTTGAAAAATGCAGGTATCATATTAGGACTATTTTTTTAGGGTATCGGGAAAATGAAAGCAAATGCTGATTTGTGTGTCTGTGATTTGTGGTAAAATGTTAACCTAAAACAACTTTAGCTGTGATTAACAATCAGAGGAAGAATAGTTTACAGAAATCACTGCTTTATAGTGAAATATCCAAGAACATTGATGAAGCTTGACTATGAGAGTATGAACGGGGAGATAAAATGGGAAAAATGGAGGAGACTGTATTGCTCAATAAAGCATCAGTTGACTGCTGCAGTAGAAGCAGAGCAGGGAGAAATGATTAAGAGGCATTAAAGAATAGATTAGTAAGGCTGGGGACTAAAGGCTGAAATGAATTACGTGAAATAGGAAGGCATCATTGAAGGAAGTGTTTCCAAATTTGACCTGTCGAAGATGGAATCATAAGGAATAAGGACCATACTCATGAAAATTGTTATGTCACAATGATAATTTTCAAGGAAATATGCCAAAATGGGGCAGAATATACATTTAATGCATAACTTACCATTTTATGCAGTTCATCAACATTTTTTTCTTGTCACAAAGTGCCAGTTGTGCCACTAAGTTCCAAGAGGTACAGAGCTCCAGAATTGAATCACAAATTAATCTATTGAATCACACAGAAAGTATATTTACTCCTCAAATGAAGTATTATTAATGTAGATATTTTACAGGATGAATAAGGAGTTTACTGTAACCTGGTTACTCCCATCTCAGTTCTTTGGACTGATCATGAAAACTTTATGCCTGTTCTGTTCACCTATTTCACTCTACCCTTGGTGAGAGGTGCATGTAGGTGTGTAGCATTTCTCCCTTGCACAGGTTCTCAGTTCTCATACATCTGTAGATTGTGCCCACTTACAGATCAGTGTGTAACTTCATTTGTATTTTAAAGTGCAAACTAACATTAAAAACGTCAAAATTACAACTTTATGGATTATAGTAATGAGTGGGATTTTAGAAGAGCAATGTAGCAGTGCATCTATGAGCAGTTCATTAGACCTTTTTTTGCACAGAGGTCTTCCCTTAAGACTGGTGGGTACAAGAGAGAGATTTGCTACAGCCTGATAAAATTTGTCCACTTCTGTGTAGCTTATTGACACCTAATCAGTGTAGGAAAAGATACACGCTGGTTGCATCCTCTTTGTGAACATTTGTCACAAAATATTTCAAACAATCTGAAAGTCCAGATGAATTACTTGAGGTGCCTGAGTTTTATGAGAGTGAAAGAAGAATTGGCTGCCTTCTTCCCTTCTCCCTAACTATTCACACATGAGAAAATTCTGCCAGAATACTGCTGATGTGATCGTTCTTGCTCTGTATGGAGAGCTGGAGATTAATTTCTTCTGGCCCTTATACCGCAATCCTTGACTCATTTTCCTGTGCTGCTTTTTACCCAGACTGCTCTACAAATGCTTACATATTCAATCAGGAACAGCAGTTTGTAGTTCTTTCATGATTCTATTATAATACGCCATATATAATGGCGTGAAAAAAAGCACTCTTTTCCAGGGCATTTGTTTCTAGGCAAAGCTGAAACTGCTGCTATTGTTTTTACCTAGTCTTTGGAAGTACCATTCTGGTCTCAGTGAGTTTAGGCATCTTTCTTTACTCAGGTTTTGCTGACTTTTAAAAATTTACTCTTAACATGCAAATAAATATGTATCATATACTTATTGGTGCAAAGAAGCTGTACTTTACTGCAGAGGATATTGTTCAGAGTTGCAAAGACTTAATTGCCTTCTGTCAAGGTGGCAGCTGTATTGTCTTGTGTTGCAAGAAAACTCTTTCTGAGGCATGAAGATGAACAAAATGCTAGTTACTGTTCTTCTGAGGACTCAAACGAAAACAGATTCCAGTGCTACCAAGTAAGCTTTTGGACAGGCTTCAGATTTCACCTTTCTGTATACTCCTTAAATATTGCTCTTTTGAGTTTCTTCATTTTTTCCCTCAGAATTTTAAATGTTTGATTTCGGGTTTTTATACTTAATGGAAAAGCTAGTTAATAGCTATGTATGTATACGTATTTTAAAGTAGAAATTTATTTCTGATAATTTTACTTCTGAGTTGATAAATTCTTTCCTCTGAAATTAGAATGAGCATTCCCCTTTTCTCATTTTTCCACCTACACAGTTTCAACCCATTTATTGTGATTGACAGTAGATAAATAACTGGAATGTGTGTTACAAGGAAAAGAACATAGGTAAAGCAGTTAATTAAGGGCATTTCAGTCAACAGATATATCAAATAGAATAAGGAGTATAAAGGATGCAAACGTGTCAATGAAAAGCTCATGTGCATAGTGGAGTCCATAAAAAATCAAGTTAGAAAACACTGTGTATATTCTGAATCCTGGATTTCCCTTCATGGAAAGCTTTTAATCTTAATGCTAAAATGAAGGAAAATGAGCCTTTTATGTTAAAGAATTCCATATCTAGTGGGTTTTGTACTATGGAAATGCTGGTTTTCTGTGATAGTTTGTCAAGTTATTTTGGGGATTTGGTCCATTCCTACCCTTTGGAGTATCATGGGCAAATGGTAAACACCTCATTTTACATTTTGAGCAGAAGTAGTAGAAAGCTACTGACTTTTGAAAGTCATCATATGTGATGACAAGAAGAGATAGCAGGGGAGTGAAAAGGAACTTCATTATTGCTGCTTATTCAATTTTTAGTTCCCAAGGCTGACATACCGAGAATACTCTCAGGTATTTGGTGGTCAGACCATTAACCTATGTGTGTGAGCCAGCAAACCTTACAGTTCTCATTTCCTAAACTGGAGAAAAGGAAAAGAAAAGTCCTCAATCCCCTTGCTCCCCCGTCCCACTTCCTGAGATTGCAGTCACCTGAATGCAGGGGTCCTTGCCAGATTTGCATCAAGTAAGAAGGTACTGAGAGGTATATGATTAGCATTTATATCAAAAAGGCAGAACATTGAGATCAGTACCAATCAGTTGCAAAGCCAGCAATGGCAGGATGGACAGAAAGAATTTCATGCAGGAACTAAATATACCTGTGGATCTTAAAATGTGAGTTTTAGGACATTGCCAGATGGTCAAGGGAAAGTGCTTCTCTTCTGGTAGAGAGTAAATAATTGAAATTAATCATGACTCAGACAATTGCAAAAGGGGTTTTTTGTCATGTCTTTTGGGCTTCAAAACCAGAAGTTAATTTTGGTAAATGAAATGTAGTGGCAACTTTTTTTTATTTAGTAGCATCAACACATACCTCATTTATTCTCCAGAATTGGAGAGACTTTCTGATTATGTGTCTGGCAGTGTTTCTTCTATCACAGACATGAAAGAATAGCTATTTGAAATTATAGGGATATCCAAGGAGAAAAAGACGGTTTAAACCTTCAGAAAGGCTTAGACCAGCTATTTTTTTCAGCAAATTCCATTTTGTACTTTACATATGCATATGGTCAACAAGATTTTAAGTAGTCAGAAGATATATTTCTGAGACCATGATATGTACGTGTTGATTATCTACTAGATGAGCACTATGGCTAAATAGTTTGCTGTACCCCAAACAATAATTAAGACAATTCTTTGGAATATGTCACTGTTTGTCCTGGGTACTTCAATCTCCTCTTAAATCCTTATATCAGTTTAGTAACTGGACATTGGGAGGGTTTCTGAACAGGCTTCTGTCTGCATTTCTGGTTCTCGATGTGATGACTTAGATTAGTGTACCCACTTAAAGAGTGATTGCCAATACAGTCTAAAGGAACGTGAACTGCTACTATATCTAAAATTCAGAAATCTCAGGTAGTCTGCTTCCTGATTAGGAACAGTGATGCTGTAGCTGTGATTTCTGCAGGAGGAAATTGCTTGCATATTTCTGTAACTGTTTACATTCAAGAATATGGGGCTAATGTGTGTTTCATACGTAAATTATAAATGACACAAGGGATATATGCTAACTCAGCATCAGTGATTTTCTGTATCAAATAACAATTGTAATTATGAAGTCCCAAGATACGCCAACACTTGGTAGTAATGCTCGGCTAGACTCATTTTCACAGTGAACAATCTAGACAGATATTTTCCATAAGTGATTTAGTAGCAAGATGGTCATGTTAATAGATAGGCTGGTTCTGTCTGCTTACTGTTTGGGTCAGAACCAGGCCTGTCAGGCATAAGCAACAGGAGAACAGATTGCGTTCAGCTCTTCTATAACCAGTATAATTAAAGACTGTTTCTTTAAATGACAGATAGTATTTAGATTGGGGAGAGGAGAGGAGGGTTCAGTAATATCTCCAGTATGCAACTGGTGAAGTTCTGGTTAACAAAATCTTTAAATATTAATCGCTACCAGTATTCTCAATGATACCATTGTTTCTAGAGTAAGCTAGATTTACAGAAATAATAATAGTAATAACAACAACCACTTTGCCTCATAATCCACTTAGATTTTTATGTTGTTATAGAAATGGTTAGTTCTGCCCATTTTGATGTGATTTCCATAATATAACCTGTGGTACACCTATTTCCTCAGCATTATAAACATTTGTCAGCTTGTACAACTTCTTTGTAACAGTATCCATTACCAAGCATTTCACAGTGCTTCTGGATTATTTTGGTGCTTCTCTGCCTGTACAGAGAAATTAAAGATATTATTTTTCTTTATTTCCCATTTTTTAAAGCCAAATTTCCCCCAAATTAAGCCTAATTATTAGCTTCTTTCCTAAATTCGTGCAGTAACCAATTTTCATATGAACTTGAGTGCCTTAACTTCACTTTTCTCTTTTAGCTAAAATTCCTGTTCTTTAAAACTATTTTTTAATTGCTTTTTACTGTACTTTTTCTAATTTGTGTTGTACCATTCAACTATTTGAACTGAAGCCTTACCTTTCTTTCTCATGTCTTAAATATGAGATGTCTTTTCAGTATATTGCAAAATGACATTTACCTTTTCTGGCATGGTATCATATTGTTCATAATTAATTTGTGGAGGCCCAGTATCACTTCCAGGTTATTTTCCACATTATTCTTTCTTCACAATTTTTCTTTATTTCACGTCTGATGTCTCCTTGCTATGTGTTGCGTTTTGAACTTCTGCATTTACTTCACCTTTACTGATTTTAGAATATTTGCTCAAAGAGTAAAAATGATGTTGAAAATCAACCTGCCAAGGGTGATCCCAGCACAGAAGTGCCCACCCAGACCAGGGCACGGTCCTGCAGCATCGAAACATGGCCGAATGCTCATAGTAGCTCATAATGCTCAGGCCACATGCTCATAACAGGTCCATTGACAACCCAGGCAAGGCAAAGTGATAAATCAGGTCCAGGGTCCATCCAGGGACTCCAGTCTGGAGGCAGCAGGAGATGAGACTGAAGATATGGCTTCAGCCTAAGTCCAAGGGATCCCTCCAGGAGGCAGAGGACAGGCACAACTGCAGCATAGCCCAGGCAAGGTGAGGATACTCAGACTGGAGCTTATCTGGAGCTCCTGGGCTGTGGGTAGAGGGTGTGAGTGGAGGCCCCAGGTAAGGCTGATCAGGGCCATTAAGGCTGGTTGGTGCCCTCAGGGTCATGATGGTGCTGGCTCTACATCTGAGCTGGGGTGATCTGAGGCTTGTAAGCATATTCTCTCTTCTGTCTTCAGAGTCTGCTACTGAAAATATTAACGAGCTTAGCATCCAGGGCAGGCAACTACAGAACCTTAAAAACATTCCCAGTTTTACAAATCCTTTTAACTACTTTTTCCCCCTCCATCTACTATTTTTATCTGGAGCATATTTCTCAACTTTTAATCTAAAATTCTGCACAGCTACTTGAAGTGTATGTAGTATATGAAAGTCAAAACCTGTGTAATATGGGGTACATTACAGTGGCATATTTCCCTTAGCTGATATTTACTATAGAAGGCAGTGTTAAAGTGGAGTTATATAATTGAATTTGTTATTTTGTATTTCAGAGGCTAAACTTCAATAGATATCTTTCATCTTGATATCCTATATTGACAGAAAATGGCTGAAGCAGCAGAATGGAAAGGTTTCTAGTCACTTACAGCTAAGACAAAAACAAAATAGTAATTTGTGAATACAATCAGAGGCTCCTTTTTGTCTTGTCTATAGAATTTTTTCTGCTTGACTTTTTTTCACAAGGCTTTGAAATCAGTGTTATGGAAGAATGTCAGTGGATTATTTATAGATCCTCTAATCTGGTACATAGAAACCTATTTTCAGACCTATTAAGAAGCAATCTGATAAGCCTCCCTCTCTAACAAAAACTTTAGTTTCCTATACCTTCCTCTAACTGCCAGAAAAGACTTTCACCCTTTTTAAAACCAGGAAACCAGTTGCCACTTGTATTGATTACAGATGGAAAACTCTTTTCTGCGTGACAGCTAGATAGGAGGAAATTAATACAAGGAAATCTCCAAGTGGTTTCATTGGCTGGTTCCTGGAGAAAATTTGGATTGCATTCTTCAGTTGGCCAGATATTTCTTCCTCACTCTGAAGTGTTATATTTATTCTTCTGGCATACTGTTTTACCCTATTAAGAGAAAGTTTGGGGACATATATTTTCTGCAACTGAATGGAATGGAAATTACTGCTTCTTGTAATAGCTTGACACTTAAAATTATGCTCATTGCTTCTCTTAGCATTCGGTATTCTACACATTTCACTTGTTGCATCAGGAATGGCTACCATCTGCTCACAATTAGACTTGGGTTTCCATGTATTTATGGTAAGAACAGCCATACTGGATGAAATGAGACTTCCATCTAGCATCCTCTCTGATAGTTACCAGAAGCTGGTGTTAAGAAGCATGATGCTTCTGTGATACACTTTTCTAGGTTCCAGTTATTTATGGTTTTGGGACTACTTGAGCCAAACCTAGGGGTTTCATCTGAGTTGTCATGTTTGGTGTCCACATATGGAATTAATCTAACTCATTTTTAATGCACTTCAAAAAAGTGTATTTTTCTGTACACTTAGAAGTGTATAGAAAAAGTACTTTTTCATTCTTTTAAGTTTGCTTTCTGATGATTTTCTGGGTGTTCTCTCCTTTTTATATTGTGAGAAATAATTAATATTCATTCTGTAAGCCATTCATGATTTTATAGACATGCATTCCCTTCATCTTAGTCATCTCTTTCCAAACTGAAAAGTCTTTTTTTAGTCTGCTTTCATTTGTATCTTTGCTTATTCTATTCACTCTGCAACCTCTTCTATTTTAGAGATGGTAACCAGATATACAAATTGTGCAAAATGTTGATACATAATAGATATTTATGACATTTTCTGTGTAATTTTCAGTTCTTTTCCTAATAATGCCAGTGTTCCCATTGCCTTTTTAACTGTCTCGGAGCTTTCAAATTATTTTTAGGCGGAATGGAGCCACTTTAACAGCTCTTCTCGAGTGATAATAGCTAACTTTGGACTCATCACTGTCTACCTATAGTCAGAATTGGTTTTCCCCAGGCGTTAAATTTGTACTTCTTGATGTAGAAATTAATTTGACTCTTTGATCATCCATTTGGTTCAGTATATGCAGTATTTCCAGATGTTGCTGACTTAAAGAAATGCAGTAGAATCACGAAGCATGATTTTTCTTTGCAAAAAAAGTACCAGTCTTTTCCAATATATCAAACTCATGTGTTCATTTCTAGTAATTTGCTCTGTACAGAAAAAGGCTGCTAGTATGTGGATCTCAGAAGCTTCCTTACAGCCTTTTAGGGAGATTGATGTAACTTTTATAATTTTATTCTTCTTTTACTGAGGTTGATTTAAGCAATTAATAACTGAGTAATTTTATATTTCAGTTCATCTAGAACTCTTGACTCATGTGTAGTCACTTTTCAGCAGATGAGATTTTGCTAAAATCTTTCCTTCTGACATTTTGGGTTGAAATCAGTCTTGAAAATCATTCCTAATATAGAATGGTAACACCTCTTTCATGGTGAACAGCTGTGAAAAACTTTCTTTGCAATCTCTGTTGTGGTTTTCACTTTCCGAATGCTACACAGAATCACACAAGTATTAGTTGGTCATCTGCTCTAGCTCAGATCACGCTTGTTGTCAATGCTAGATCCAGTCAGTCATGATTTTGTCTGGATGAGTCTTGATACCTCTGGGGTTGGAGATTCCACATTGCCTCTGGGCAACCTGTTACTGATGCTGCACTTCCCTCTTAGTGAAAAGTTCTGATGTCCAATATGAATTTTAGATAATAATCATACCACTTAATTATTTATTGCCCTCACTGATTCTCTGGTAGTCTTCTTTTGTTTCTGACATTTGAAAAGTATTTTTTTTTCCTTCATGCCTTAAGCGTGTTGCTTTCTAAAAGTTGATTTTTGTGTTTCCTTATTCTGGTTTTACAATTTGGTAGTGGTTGTCCTCTCTTACTTAACTTCCTTATTTTGATCTGACTTTGACTTTTTGCATGTAATGCTTTCCTTTATGTGGTAGTTTTTGGAGTAACTTTAAAGTCTTTTTGGGTATGAGCTATATGTTTGTTGAGTGCTAATGAGATATCTTTATATAATACTTGCTATTGTGTAATCTGAGTATGCCATGATCACTAACACAAAATGTTTATTTTACAGTTACATATTAAACTAGGTATTTTTCTTCATTTAGGATTAAACTCAGAGTTGCTTTTCACATGTGAGTTCTCTGATGAACAGCTGTGATGCATGACTGAGCCTCTTACAATAAACTAAATATCTAGATCAAATCCAGTCTAAAAGGGAGTAACTTGAAAATCCTTGTTGCTGTTTTTTCTGCTCTTGTGGTCTCTTAACTCTTACCTTTTTGTACTTGCTGTTGTCTTGCCTTTTGTTTATAAAATATTGTTTTCTTGCCTTTCTAATATCTTCATCTTCCTGAAAAATGTGACTGATGATATATCAGTAATAGATCGCTATCATGAAAGCATATTGAAGAGGTTTTATTGGACTACAGAATCCTTTTATGAGGAAGGGGTAGGAGTACATGCTTCTCTAACTTTCAGTGTTTTCTGCACTGAGAATTTACTATTAGATGTTGAAATACTCTATTTTATCTTGTATTAATAGAGCTTAGATCTTCATTATAGATTGAAGGGTGTGATAATAACATTTATTTTAAGTGGAACTTCCGAGTAGCTTTGTCTCTAATGCCACAGGACTCTCCTGTTGTTTCACCTTTGCTTGACTCATAGGCGTAAAATGAGAGAGACAGCTGTTAAGAGAAATTTTTGTTCTGGTACCTAATTAAAAGTGAAGTACATTGAGCTACAGCTGTTGATGTTGTATTTGAATAACTAGTTTTGAATCACTGTACTTTTTCTTAGTTGTAAATATTGCACTGGAAAAAATACACTGACCCAAAGAAAATTCCTTATAATGCAGAGTTTAATTGTTTGGTGTGATCTCTGCATTCCCCAGAATACTTGAGTGAGAAAAGGTAGTTTAAGTTCCTTGATTATGAATCCTAAACCTTTTGCCAATTCACATCTGCATCTCTGTGTTGCTTTGACTCCCTGTTCTCATGTGTTGTGTATTGACTGATGTCTTCCATTTGTTTCCCTGTCCCTGTGCCATTGCCCTTTCCCTGTGGCCAGTTTTCCCACCATATAGGAAAGTGATAAATATAGATATTGGGTTTTTTCTGGCTTTTAGAGGTTTGAAATTGAGATAGCTTTCCAGGAGTCCTTTAATCTTGCGCAAGATGAGACATGTACTCCCAGATCATGGCCCAGGCATAACAAAGGATGCCTTAGCTCCTTCCAGATAGCAATGCTACTCATTTAGGGAGTAGGAGAGGACCTTTATATCCCACCACTGAAGTGCCACACTTGGAACCCAGCTGAACCAAGAAAAGAGGGAGAGGGTTTCAGATACTGAGCTGTTAGGTGACATCCTTCTCTAAAGGAAGAGAAAATTTATCTTGGATGAGTAATCAGAAAGGAAATCTTTCAACTTTGCTTTGTTCTTATTTCACTAACATTTTCACTAAAATAAGTAAGCATATGGTTGGAGCAAAAAAATGCAAAACTTGACCTTTGAAAAAGATAGTGTTTTGCAGTAACTGATCTGAAAAAGTACTGTTTGTTTTAATACAGTCACCATTTATACAATGCAATTTTGTAATTATTCTTTGCAGTTTTCTCTGTCCAGATAGTACATATTGCCACATTGTTTACTCAATTCTTTTTTCCTTCTGTTTTGAAAGAACAGATCTTTTAAACTCTATATAAAAATTGAATAGTTGTGCTCTATTTAATATTTCTTTTTTCTCTCTCTCAACAAATTAAAAAAGTATGTGTTACATAGGCTTATTTTTTTTTTCTGTTCCATTTAAAGTTTTCTCCTCCCCGACTCATACTCCCATTCTTGTTGCTAATGAATGTATCATCTAAAAATAGGTATGTTCATCATTCTATAATATTTTGTATCTTTCTAGATTGGAGGCCAGTGTAATTGTAAGAGACATGTGTCTGGCAGACAATGCAATCAGTGCCAGGAAGGATTCTACAATCTACAACAGTCAAACCCTGATGGCTGCAGTCCCTGTAACTGTAATACCTCTGGGACAGTCAATGGAGATATTACCTGTCACCAAAATTCAGGCCAGTGCAAGTGCAAAGCAAATGTTATTGGTATGTGTAATGCAAGAGTTTGGAGCCATTTTTCTTGTTTTCTCTGGAAATAAAACACACTCGGTTTCTAAATGAAAAGTATAGTAAACTTCTTTGCTGAAGGCAGATTATAAAAATGAATGAAATTAACTGTTGAAAAATTATTAATTTAATAATTCTATCAATCTACAGCTTGAAGCTTAGTTTAATCAACCCTTTAGAAGTTTCTTTACGGCATAGCTACATTAGCTTACATAGCTCCATACTAATAAGTCACAGAAATAATGTAATTTGCTTACTGCATAGATGTTTCTTTTAGGAAATTAACACTTTTTCAAAATGTTTTATACTTAATGAGTTCTAAGAAAATCGTTTCCATGCTAGTTTTCTTAATAGACCAAAATAAATGGATTTTTTTCTCAAAATATTCTGTGCTACAGGGTCCTTTGTGATAAATCTATCCATTTTTTTCTATTATATTTCTTTGAACTGTTCCTATGAAATGCAAAATAAGTCAACATAATTCCACAGATCATGTACATAGCTAGGGTTAGTTATCAAGGGCCACATAATTTTAATTTTGTAATTCAATGCCAAGCTGATTATAATAAACTGCTACCTTCTGTGTTATTTATCATTTTTTTTACAAGACGTGCTTTTTTGTTTGTTACTCCCACAGGTATTTTTCAGAAATTAGATTTGATTATAGCAATTTATTACTTCCAGCATATTTGAGGGGAGCCACAGCCACATAAGGACAAAATTTATCAAGTGCCCAAAATACACAGTATATATAATACACTTTGAAATGTTGATGTATGGCAATATTATGCAAGGAGAATTTCCTGATAAAGTGAGCCTTGCATGGTAACTGTACATGTCTCAGACTATCCATGTCTCAAAAAAAAAAAAAAAAGAGAGAACCTTTTCTGCTTTATTAGCACAATTAGTAATCTATTTTTTACTTTAGCTAACCAGTTGTATTAACAATGTTCAAGTATATGTTAATTTATAACTCACTGACTTGTGAATATTGACTTATTTGTAATCTTGTGAGTCTGTTTCTTCTTCCTTCTAATTTCCAAAGGCAAATACAAAATAACAACAAATAATGAAAATAACTCTAAACAGACATAAGCCTGAACAGTTTCTGTCCTCTTTCCTGTGGAATGACAAGTACCTATGTTTTCCGTACAATAAAAAGGGTGCTAAGAGTAAAAAACAACCTCTGTGCATCTTAAACCCACTCTCTACATTCGATAAAAAGGACTTCAGAGCATTCTTAATTCTATATTCTTTGCCTACATTTCACGTTTGCATCTGTGAAAACATTTCTTAACTCAGTGGGAGTTTGATATACAAGAAATGCACAGTCTGGTTCTGATGTATTTGATTGTCTACATACTATTTTAAATGTTTTCTGCCTTTGATGAAAACAATAAGAATTATTTTCATTTCCACTGAAATAATAATACAAAAAATGTGTAAGTCTATGGTTTCTGCAAATTTATCTGTAACTATGGTGGGGGGGCTGTAGTTATGCAAGTGGTTTTTTGCAGGATAAAGACCTAATTCTTTCCAGACCAGATTCTTTTTTTTGTTTTCCACACCAATTGTAAAAAAGCTTCTGTATATTGGAACGTGTGCAGCAAACTTTAACACAGAGCTTTCCTCTTTGGATTTCTAAATTGGTTTTTAGAGCAATCTGTCTATTGCCATTTTATCTATTTAAACAAACACGATAACAGAAAAATGCAACTATGGACTGCAGTGTTATGAAACATGAACTGTTAGAGTTAACACAACTGTTAAATCTTACTAATGATTCTATCACCAGTAAAATACATTAGCACCAATAATTTTATTAAAGTAGGTCATTCATCTAGAATAAAAAGGTAGAAGAATGTGAATTAAATGCCAAGCGTGCTAACTCCCCTGTACTTGTTAACATTGAATGTGATGCCCTGTAGGCCTTCCTCAGTATCGTTAGGAATAGATTACCTGTCAGGAATATGTATGGCATATTCAAATAAGCACTGCGCATATTTTTAAAACTGATATGATATGAATCCATGTAGACCAATTTTAATAGTTCAAAATGAGTCATAATTCTTGTTAACAATACAGTTATTTTTAAAATTTGCAGCAATAGTAGTCCTTTTTTATTTTCCTTATTGAAATTAAATGATATGCCTTAGGTGAGTCATTCATCACTGTTAAAAGAACTTGCCTTCTGTTGGAGTTTTTGAGTTTTTATCCATATGTATAATGCATTTCCTACCATTTTTAGTTTTATTTTTCTACATGTAAGTTGCTAGATGTATTTTTGTATGGTTTTGTATTTTTTTAAATGATGACAATATTTTGCTAGAACATTGTATTTATATTTTTCTGTATGCAATAATTAAGTGATGGCTTCATAGTGAAGGATTTTCCCATTGCAAGGGAAAATACATAACTGTGAATTTGCATTTTTCATACAATAATCTAGTTTGCTTTCTTGTAATGTACATTTTATAAACTAAAATACAAATGCCATCCCTTGGGGCAGGGATAACGCAAGTGATGACTTTGAAAACAAAGCTAATAAAACTACAGGATAAAGAAAACAGTTTGGATTTTAATGTACTGCAGGAGTTAACTAAATCATATATTTAGATAAAAATAATTCATTTTATGGAAAACATTTTCTGCTTTCAGTAAGGGCTAATGATAAACACTAACATAAATGTAATCAATGTTAAAACTGACGTACAGTGTTAAGTAAATCATTCATTGTAATTAGTCTAACTTGTGTTGTCCTAGAGTATATTTAATGCTTTTAGTACAATATATAAATCTGTTATCAGAACAGATTGAGAGGCCTGTATACTGTATTTTTGTGATACAGGGTGAAGAGTTCACCTAAGCATTAATTGTGCAACAGGTCCTGTTCTGGGGGACAAAGAGATTAATTCTGGTTTGTCTTAGAAATGTTACAAAGAATCTCTTGCAGAAGTATCTTAAATTGTACTGAGAAGCCAGCAGAAATGCATTGCTTCTGAGACAAATTGGAAAAGTAAACAGATTTTTGGGATGCCACTGTTATTCAATTGATTTGTACAGCCCTGTCATTCCTGTTAATTATGCTAGTGGAGAATATTGGTCCTTTCCTTTCTCGCCTTTTTTTTTTTCTTTTTTTTCCCAAGTGTAGTGTACTTATCCTTTTTTAAAATTGAAATGAATAGCTTTTCTGCTTTTTTTATTAATACCTTTTCTCTTTCCAGGTCTTAGGTGTGATAGTTGCAATTTTGGTTTTAAAGCTCTCAGATATTCTAATGAAGATGGATGCGAGCCTTGTTGGTGCAACAGCCACGGCTCAGTGAACCAATTCTGCAACCCTCTCTCTGGGCAGTGCAGTTGTAAAGAACGAGTGAAAGGGCTTCACTGTGACACGTGCATGGACAACTTTTATGGGCTGGATGTAACTGGTTGTAAGGCTTGTGAATGTAACATTGCGGGGTCATTTTCTGGAACTGTGTGTGATGCGAAGACAGGGCAATGTGCATGTAAACCAAACATTGGAGGAAGACAATGCAACGAGTGCCTAGATGGCTACTACAAAGTACAGGAAAATCTTTCCTTTGTTTGTCTGCCATGTAACTGTGATAAGGCAGGTACAGTAGATGGCTCTCTGCTTTGTGACAAATCAACAGGACAGTGTCCTTGCAAAGCTGGTGTAACTGGCCTTCAGTGCAGTCGGTGCATGCTTCATACGTACAACCTCAGCATGAGCAACCTCCTCGGCTGCCAGCGTTGTGACTGTGATGCTCTGGGCACATTGGCAGGAACAGTTTGTGACCACATTTCTGGACAGTGTGTCTGTTTGCCTCAGCGTCAGGGAAGAAGGTGTAATGAGTGTAAACCAGGTAAGGAAATTGGAAGACAATCTATTTGGTGTAGTAAGTTTTGCTTTGTTGGATGTCATCATAGCTTCTACAGTTTTTAATATGTGTTTAGACAGCTTCATGTCTGACATGTCTCTGACACATTATTAACTATTTTTCCACTTTGTCCTAACTGTGTGAGTGAGAAGAAAGTATTAATGTCCTGATGGCCATCAAATACTTATTCTATTGCCAGAGATTGTATAATTTGTGTTATTACTGCAGTTTTGACCAAAATAAGGTTAAGCCTAGTTCTTCCAGATACTGAGAAAATACAGAAATTGTCATGGCCCATTCACTGAATAAGATGTAAACTAGCATAGTTTGATGAACAGCAGCTATCCTCATAATAAAAACGTGGATTTGGAAGGCAGATTGCAAACTCTTCAGGAAGGGCACTTCATGCATAAAGGTGAGCGTGACAGGAGGCACAGAGGTGGTTGCTTAAACTTTACTGAGGCTGGCAAACATGCCACTTAAAAAGCATTCACCTGCCTTGGTGTGTTGAGGATGTGCTGGCTTTCACAAGGACCGCTTACAGTTCGGTCCTACAAGTAAGTGATACTGCAGTTGCTACGTATCAGTTCAAGATTTTGTACCATATTACTGTAAACAGACTTTAAATGTGCATTATAAGTGGAAAGCTCTGTAGTTATATTTTAATGTTTTTGTTTTAAAAAGTAGGTGGGTAAAGTGAAACTGTAGGTAATATTAACCTACCCTTAGTAATAATATTAAACAGATAGATTTAGTTCAAGTTAAATACATATGCAATTTATTAAAGCAGCAGGTCACATTAAAAGGTACATTATAGCTCCATTGGTTTTAATATGCCATTCAATAATTTGAACAGAGGTTAAAAAAGCTGCTTAACCTCCATTAAGTATTTTTAAAAATACTTTCATTTAAATTATTTTAGGTACATATACTAATAAATAAGGCAGCGTTCTGTTTTTCTTAGTTCCTCCTCCAGTGCTATTTGACCTGCTAACCCTCTACAGCAGCCACTTAATCAGAGATCGGCAGAGGAGTGATGTCAAGGCTTCCCGAGTCAGTGACCGCCCTTGTCCTTGAAAAAGAAAGGCCAGGGTTTATGCAGAACTAAATGGTTTAAAAAGGTTTAATTGATAGTATGAACAGACTGGTTTGTAGAAAAGCTTACATGGCACTCAAAGGAATACTTCCACAATAGTTCCTGTTAAAAAAAAAATAAAAATAAAAAAAAAAATCTTGCTGTAAGAATTATTTTTAAATTTTCTAAGTAATAAGTATAAGCACATATGTGCTGAACACTGAGCTCTCCTCTGCAGGGCAAAGTGTAAATCCTTATCATTGTAAAAGCATTGTACTGCTACAGTATTTTCACTGACATTTTCCTGTTGATTGCAGTGTGAGCTCATTTAGACATTTAATATATCTAACTTTTATATAAATATTCTTTGTTAGTATGTTCCAAAGGAGAGTGAGTATAACCTGCTAGTAATACTACTGTTAAGTTGTAGAAGTATGGTTTCAAGTACTCTAAACATGTCCTATGGCTTTGCCTTGGGACAAAGATAAGAAAATGTACTCCAAGTGTATATGTAGCAAACACAGCCTAATTAAAAGCACACAATTAATTAAAACTGGCACCCCTAAAAACATACTGAGGACTTCTTAGGCTGTTGGGATATTTCAACTCTGTGATCCAAGTTTCCTTAGTCAAAATACAGGTCATACATTTTCCTGTGTTTGGGTTTTTTTTGACTTTTTCTGTGTGATTATAAGTCTGTTATAGTCAGTGGTATTTAAAATAATGTCCCCTTGTGGCATATCTTCTGTGTGCTTTGATAAAATTTGAGAGGCTTCCAAAAGTTACCAAAATCTTAATGCAGGAAGAGTTGCCAATGGAAAAAAATTCAAACTGGGTGTAACTTCAGGAAATTATTTCATCATGGGATTTTGCTGGAGCATTCAGCCATGTGTTCATTTATTAGGCTGTGTCCCTGACCTGCTGTCTTCCAGTTTGTTCTCATACAAGTAACATTTTTGGTAGAATTCTGTATATTTAAATTTTTTTAAAGTAATGGTTTATGCAAAGAGAGGAGCTCTTGGTTCTAACATGAAACCAAATGGAAGAGCAGTTTTACCTTGTATATAAAATTGCTTTTGAGATGTCCTAGGTTGCAGTGGTAGAAAACTGATCTTTTCAGCCCCTAAATAGTTGTGAACAGTGTCTCTGCCTCAGTCCAGGACTGTGTTGCCACACCAATTGGGATTTGTGCCATACAAATCCTGTTCAACACAGGTCTTGGATCCTGTTATGAGAGCAGCAAAGCTGTTAAAAAAAAAAAAAAAAAAAGTTCTTTACTCAGTGACGACAGCTTTTCATGGAGCAGTATGTAGTATGGAAAAGATGTAAACCAGCATGTAGGATGTGTGGCTGGGCACCAATACTGAGTTTTTGTCTATGTACTACCTCTCTTCTTGGCCAGAAAAATGTGAATTATGTTGTGACAACGTTGTCAGTGTTGTTAACTATGCATTTTGAAGCACAGACTGTGGTTAAGAAGTGAGCATTACCGCCATAGTTGGTAAGCGTGTAAAAGTGTTAAGGAATTGGCTGTTCCTTTTTCATGAACTATACAGTGGGAGAAATAGTATGATTAAAAAAGGAAGCTGAATACTTTGCTATGACTTTCATTCTTCCTTTTGAGGACTATGTTTGAGAAATGTGATCAGTTATGGTTGAATTGGAAAAAAATCTGAAAAAGAATATGCATAATACTATTTACATACGTAGATTTTGTAGAGATTTGCAGTATCTGTCTTAAAATTGGAAATTGGCTCTATTATACAACAGTGGATCCTTCATAAAGCAACTTTTATGAGCCCTTCTAACCTTGCTGTAAATTAAGCTTGCATTAAGTTGTTTCTTACTCTTTCCTGCCAAATTCTAGGTGGTGGAACTAAATAATAGTGGTTATGAAAAACAGTATGAATTTGTAACCCAGTATCTCCTCTCTTTTTTGTCTGTGTTTAATCATGTTAATTTACTTATACATTAGTTGGGGGAAGGACTTTCTCCCATTTTCCTATCCCTCAATTTTACTTTAAAAAAAAATTACTTTTTCTTGCTACTTCTGAAGAAAAATAATAATAGCGGTAGTATCCAGAAACTTAGTTAAACTTTTAGAGCATTTCTAAAAGATTAGCAAAAAACATCATACCAAATCCTTCACTGCTCTACAGAGGTTTAGACAGTATGGTATAGACTCTCTATAATTATGAATTTCACTGCTATGACAAAAATAATAGATGCTCTAGTGATTAATCCTACTCAGCTAAAATGAATTTATTTTCTAGATATGTGCTTATTTACCCACTATAGTCTTTTCTTAGACATTAATTCAATGCAAACTTTCAGATGGACAAGGATCTGTTTTAGCCTGAGTGCTTATCATTTACTGCAACTATAAACTGGGTCCTGAAGAAGTGCTTTGACCTTCTGCAGGAGTCCAGGCTTAAACTTGTTTCCTATCTTCCTGTTACGTTCTTTGAGTGGAGTCGTTCATTGTGCTCAAGAGTGACATTGCTGGGAAATGGTCTCCTCTATTTATGCACAGGATGGGCACTGTACTGCGCAGACAACTGCAGTATGAGATAATACATGCTGCCTCACTAATAACTTCAAGCTATTCAGTCTCTGTGGTGGCTCAGTTCGGGGCCTCTCTGGAATAAAGTGCCAACAGCATGGTTTTTTATGATGCGAATGTATGTTAACTGGAGACTGATATCACTTCACTGTCCACTTGAGATTTATCTCACTGAGGACCAGAGGCTAAACTTGAACAAAGATTTGAGCAGTAAAATTCTAATGTTTTCAATTTGTTTAGTTCCTTTGCTATTTGGATATGAGCTCACAGCGCAACTGTGCTGCAAAGACAGAGAATACCACCCTAGGGGTGTATATATAAAGCTATCTCTTGTAGACAAAATAAATAATAAGGTCTTGGGCGATATGACATGTTACAATACAATTTTGGGCTCTTTATTATAAAGCAGGACATCAGGAAGTTATTGGACAGCAAAAAACATTCGGTAACTGAGAACATGACTAAGAAGAAACTGATTGAACTTTATCTGGAGAGAGAGAGTCTGAGAAGTCTGTGCAAATACTGTGTATCTGAGTAACGGTTGAAATTCTCCTATTGAAGTTGTGCAATAAAAATTAATAGTAACCAGCTGATAGAGGTAGAAAATCCAGTCAATGGCCCTATTTTAGGATTGATGTTCAAAGACAGGTACTTGCAGTTGACTAGAGCCAGTTAATACTGTGTCACCATCGTCATTTTCAGAACTCTCATATGTTGCTACATTTTTAATCAACTGTATTACTCCAAACTAAAAAAAAAAAAAAAGGCAGAGCAATCTGTGTGAAAAACCCAGTTAAACATCCATTAATAATCGGGTAAAAATAGAAAATAATTTTGGAAAACTATGTAATTATATTTCTTACTGGCATGCCACTACTTGAATTGTCTTTTGATCAGACATATAGAAAAGAAATTGGTAAGAATGGAATAAGTCCATATATAGCAAAATAGATTATGCAAGTGGTAGGGCATCATTAAAAAGTGTATAAAAGCTCTTTTGTTTGGAATTTCAGGCGAGGCTGTGAATAATGGGCAAGTTCTTCAATGACCAACTTAGAGGTGTAAAAACTCTAACTATATTTATCAGTAATGTGTTAGAGATTTGCATAGATAAGGATTGCTTGGAGAGCAATAGGATGAAAGACAGTATAGCAGAAGCATACCAAATATACTGTGGGGAAGGTGACGTGAATGTTCCAATTCATAACTGGAAATAATATAGGAAGAGAAAGATAGGGTTCAGAATAAAAGCTTTTTAATAGCAGATTAACTTTTTTTCATCAGTTTATTAGTTTCTGTAAATGTATTTATGTAGGATACAAGCTCTATGTTGAGGAGGAGTGAAATATAAATTTTACATAGACCTGGGAATGCTCATCAAATGTAGTTTTTCCTAAGAAACATCATCATGTTTCAAGGGTTAAGCCAACCACTGGTTGGGAAAGATTAAGAGAGTTTAAGAAAATATGTGCATTTCTTGTGTTTTGCAGCTGGCCATTGTCAGAGATGAGATCCCAGACTAGAATGGACAAATGTCTGTTCTTGTACGTTATTTTTTTATGTTTCTACTGCTTGTGGTGCATTCATTAGTGCCTCTCATGTCCTTGGGTCTTTACTTTCCCCACAGACACATTAATGTACTCCCCCTATTTTGCATTTTCTCTGTTTAATATAAAGTCTGAAGAGAGAGAATAAAAAATTGGAGTTGGCAACTGGAGGATGAGTAATAACTTTACAAAGGGCCAATGAGAAGATTTAGAAGCTCATCTCTGCAGGAGAACTATATTGCTTTATTTGAGTTGATGTGTGTGTTACCTATGCTTTGGTTCTGTTGTTTCATCCCCGATTATACACAAGTTAATAATAATCTTACTGTGTTCACTTTTTACATATTGTCTGTTCTCAAAATCCCTTTCTTTTCCAGGTTTTTATTTTTCTCCATCCAGTGTCACTGGCTGTCTGCCATGCCTGTGCCACATAACTGGTTCAGTGAATCAGATCTGTGATAAACTAACTGGCCAATGTATTTGCCAAGATGCCTCTGTAACAGGACAGACATGTGAACGTTGCGAAGAACTTTATTTTGGGTTTGACTCTGTCACAGGGAGGTGAGTGTTTCTTTTTTACAGGTCACTTATAACCTCCTTGTTACATTTTCCTTATAGTAGCTCATTCAAAGGTTTAGTGACAATGAAAAGATGGGCTCCAGTTACATTAACCCTTTGAATTCATGTGTGCACTCTGATTTACGTGTGGTATGTTATACAACCCTCTGTGCTCTCATGAGCTGAAGGAAATAGAAGTTTTGCCACAGATTTAAGTAGAAACAACATGAAAGCTGTGTAATGCTAATGCTATCTAATGTTATAACTATCTGGTAATTGTTTCTGTATGTTTCCTCTGCATCTTCAGTAAGATCTGTTGGTTTCTGAGGTGTTAATCATTGACTATTAATATGCAGGTAATGTGCATTCTTATAACCAGTGAATGCTTTGAAGATCTCGGGAAGAGATTTTAATGGAAAAAAAAATGTAAAAAATTACAGATATACCTGTCTTTCCAAATTTCTTTCAGCAGCAGCAGTAGAAATATTCACAGCACCTTTCCTCTTAAACTGTTTTTCTGAAGTAGTGTATTCTTCTTCAGCATTTAGTTATGTGCCACAGGGTACATTGTTTATCTAATGTAGCCTGGGGCCTCTAGGTACACTGAAATTATATGGATATATTCCCTGGAATGTAAGAGGAAAAATGTACCTATAGGTAGTGCATTGTTATTTCAACTATTGCTCTTTCTTTTCCAGGATCATATTTCTTGCTTAATCCCCACGATCCCAATTTCCTTTTAAATATTGTTCAGAAAGATTGCACAACTCTAATGCTATCATATTTTCATGCAGACTGATGGTATTATATTGTTTTGTTGTATTTAGTATTTTTGCCTTTAAAAAAACCAAACACAGGCAGAAGCAAAATCTGTACAACATTCCCCTCCCCGTGCTCCTTTCCCCCAGCTACTGTGGGGTAGACATGCTTTTAGGCAGTGATTATCAGTGTCATCTTGCATATATTTGACATTACTCTGCAGACTTTTCACTTTAACTTTTATGTTGCTGTCACTCATTAGGAGATTTTAAAAATTATTTTTTAGTGTGGCGGGTCACAGAGGCATCTGCTAATGGCCATAAAGCAATCTGTAGGAATAAGGACTTCCTATTTTCACTTCCTGTCATTTCTAATGATAAGGAATAAAATCTGTGTAATATTAAAGTTCCCTTTTAAATACAATTTCCTTACTATTAATGATCTTTTTTTTTTAGTTGCTTGGAATAGATTTCTTTTTCCCCTCAGTTTTAGCAGGTAACGGAGAGGTTTGTGTCTGTGTTAAGCAATAGATTTCCTGAGCTAGATATTGGCCTTCAATTACCTGCATTTTGAGCTGCCTTCTGAAATTCAAAATATGGAAATATCTAGAATTCTCTAGATCCAGATCTTGATGTAAAGATGGAAAGTTTTTACAGTTCTGGAATTTGAATCAGAGCTGGCTTTAATGCCTTAATACTACTTAATCCTCATGACAGTATTGAAGACTGCTCTGGTAGTACATTAACATGATTAACTTGTGTTATATATGCTTGGTTTCCTTTTGGTTATCATCTCCTTGGGCAATGTACCTCTGTTCCTCAGGCAGAAATATTTATTCACTGAAATTGATAATCCATGTCTTTATTTGTTAATCTACTTTAATCCATTTCTTTAACTGTTAATATCTTCTTAAAAAGAGTAATATGGTTTTTTTCTTCCTCTATAAAGTTGCAAAGTCATTTAAACCATCCTTGCTTCAAGTGTCTTTTAAGGACTCTGTGGTTACAGAATGAAAAGGGTTTGAGCTATGTGTAGTGGCAAAGACATATCTGTCTTGGCACAATACCAGAAGAGGAGCAAAAGTTGTGACATGTAGAGACTGCGAGGCTTTAAAATTCTCCCAGTCTTAGGAATGCATATGTGAGCTGATTTATTTTGTGAGGGTTTTGAGATAAAAGAGGAACTCCATGTTTTTTAATGTATTTTGGTTTATGAAGCAGGAAGATTTCCTTGGCAAAGAGTTAGAAATACTGGGTGTTTGCAGTGGTCTGAACAGATCTGTAATGGTTGTGGGCATTGGTACACATTTGAAATGCTTTACCTCTGTATTGTTTACTATAATGAACTAGTCAATGAACATCACAAATTGTTTATCTCTATATATATATATCTTGACAGATTACTGTTTATGAAATCCATTTAGCAAGTGAGGTTTTCCCATAAGGATGAAAAATGAAGATTTTAAACAGATTGCTGGAGAGGCTCTAACTGCACCTAGAGAGTCAATGTAATAAAGGTTTCTCTATATTAATATTACAAAACCCATTTATCCTCACAAAATCAATATTGCAATTCATCTTGGCCTGACATTTCTCTTCCCATGTTTTAAAAGTCTGTTTTCCTTGATTATATATAATTCTGTTTTAATAAAACTCAAATGTATTTGACTCAGAGTATCTTGAAGAAGTAACATTTAACAAGAATGCTGAATATATTTTTTACATGATTAAAAGTTTCAAAGAATTAGTTATTTTCTAAAAAATCATTAATGGAATGAATCCTTAATCCTGACTGAAAAGCATGAACTATGCATAACAACAAAGCCAGTTCTAGTGTTCTGCAGTTTAAGAAAACAATGCATATGATTACACAAATATATGTGTAATGCTGTGGAACAGAATATGATGACATGTATGCTGTTGTTTGCAGGATCTGGAGCCTAATTCAGTATAGGTGGAGGTAGGGAGCCTACACTTTTTCTAGAAGAAAGTGCAACAAGCAGGAAGAAGCATCCCCACCCTGCCAGGCACTGAAAACTATGACTGAGACTGTATGTGTATGAGTTTGATTGTCTCATGTGTGAATGATAATGAAAACTGGAATACTCAGGGGACCCTTATTCATAAGAGGTGCAGTAATATACAGGAGTGGTAAGAGAAGCTTGTCTTTTACTGTTTATCCATTGAGACGCTTTTGTTAGCACCTCTCCCCTCAACTAAATATGTACTAAATATTATCATGTAATGAAATTATGAAATAATAAAGTACTGTCTTACTGAGCAAATAATTCTGTCTTAGTTTTTTTTCTCTGACTAAATTGGGTTTTTTAGTCATGATATTTAAGTAGTCTAAACAAAACCTCTATTTGAAGGGGGATTTGGATGCACTGTCTACAGATGAAAAGACTTAATACAGTTTGAAAAAATTGCCCTTTTCTCTTGACTATAAAAGAGAGCAAACTACAGTATAGTGGTTTCCAAGAGAGAATGTATTTTATTTATTCCCAAAAGGATATTAGTCCATAAAACAAATTTGCAGCTTATTTTGCAGCTTTAGCTTTTATCAGCCTTTTTAAGGGTGTTGAATGATTACCCAGGAGATCACACAGCACGAGCTGCTGTGGAGTAAAGGAACTGTAATACAGCAGAGTGCTGTAATGGGTAGAAAATGTATATGAAGAGTTTTCTTAAACTTGTTTAAAAATCTGACACATTTAATGTCTATTTCACTGATTATTGACCTGAATTTTAGTGTCCTAATGTGAAAACAGTTTCCACCCTCCCCTCCTCTCTCCCTTGCCTTAAAAAGCCAATACCTAAAACATAACTGAACTCACTTTTATTTCTGCCTTCATATAGATAGAAAGAGATAGACCAAGGTGATGGTGATGACTGGGAAAATGGCAAAGTAACTTGTGTAAAGTCACCACCACCTATTTCCTTGGATCTGGTGAAACTGGACGAGGAAAGATCAGCAAAATATAAATCAGCAACTCTTGTCTAATCTTAGGGTTAGCAGAGCAAAGGGGACATGGCATGACTGTCTCTCCCTTGGAATTCTCCAAGTTCTTTTTGCTGTTTCATCATCTTGGGACCTAGCATCTGGAGTAATTTAAGATACCCTCAAGGCTGATGTTGCTTATGCCTGATAATCGGACTTTTCCAGCTCAAGGCAAGGGGACTGAAGTGTAGATTGCCCAGTATGTTTTAGCTGCACTGTACAGTCCCACATTTCTCCTGGTCCAGGTTTTTTCAAAGCTCTTCTAGTCTGAAGTGATTAAAATATAGTGAAATTACAATCTGAAGTATGAAGTTTAATTTGCCACTGTTGACTTTCTGTTATGACTAATAATGGCATTCTGATTTGCAATAGGTAGCATAACAGTATTTACAGTAAGGAAAAAATTGCTTTGCTTAACTTCTGAGATGTTTCAAGTCTTTGAATATTTGCATAATCTGACATTGGTATCCCTGCTGAAAATGAATGTCAGTGGGGAAATACTATATCAAGTGAAACAAAAGTTGATTGTGATAGGTTTCACATGCAAAAGCCAAAGCATAAACTAATCCTGAAAGTACTCTAGTGATGCAAGAGAGATTTACAGAATTGAAATGTGGCATTTGTGTGATACCAATGCTTTTAAATTTTTTGTTCTTTTTAATTAAAAAATAATTTAATTTACACATTTAATTATTCTTATTAATTACTTCAATTTTGTCCACCACCCTGCAAAGAGAATGTGCTTTCTGTTATAATATTTATATTTCTGCTATTTCTTCACTTTTTTAATCTGAGGTTTTTTCCTCCCAGTTTTTGTCTTCGTTCATTCTCCTTTATTCACACTGTGTTATTTTTTTCAACTTCAAGTTGCCTTTGTGGACAAGAAATTATTAATGGATTTCTTTTTCAACAAAAGCCTTTGCTTCCTCTTAAGTTTGAAGGTTGCACATTTTGTGCAGAAACCTATGAAAGTTACATGTGTATCACTGAACTCTACAGTCCTGCGAGAAAGGTTGCAGGACTGAGTGCATAATGTGGTCATTACCAAACATTATTATCCAGTTTGTGTATGGATCAATGTATATAAAAGCTCTTTAGTTCTAAGGAGGTTTTGTCAAAATTAGAATATTATTCTAGCATTGAGATGTTAATGTTTATTTTTATAATAGGAACCTTCTTTGTAAGTTTTGGTTTTTTTTTAATCAGGCTAAATAGATTTTCTACTGTGTCTCAGGCTACTGAACTGTTTATGATTTTTTAATTATGTTACCAAGAATCTTTTAAACAAAACCCTACTGTGCTTAACTGAAGTGTTAATGTGTTTTGATCACTTCCTTGATTTGTTTTTGTTTATAGATGTCAGCACTGTAATTGTCATCCTGCAGGAGCCATTAGTGGAACTTGTCATCTTGTTACTGGACAGTGTGTTTGTAAACAATTTGTAACTGGCTTGAAATGTGACAACTGTGTTCCCGATGCTAGTAATTTGGATGTCCACAACCTATTTGGCTGCAGTAAAAGTAAGTGGATGTTAGGTCTTAAAAGCATGTCTTTCAAATTAATGTTTTTTTATTGATTTAGTAAGTATTAAATTAGGTCAGCAGTACTAAAACTGGGTTTGACTAAACACCCCCCACCCCCCAATAATTTCTGGTCCCTAAACTTTGGGTAATTTTCACTGTGAGTATCTTAGGAGTGGTTTCTAGAGATGTACAGAATGTTTCGTGTCATACACACAGCTAATGTTTGCAGTCTAACTCAGGGGAGACATAATGGCCCATATTTCCCTTGCACTTCCCACCATGTTCCTTGTAATGACCATTGCAGAGTTCACCTTTTAGTCACACAAATGCGATAGTATTTGTACGACTTACAGCTTAGCCCCCTTTCCTGCCATTGACAGGAGGCAGGAGACCTGCCCTCAGAAGGTCTGAAGAACAGAAGGTCTGTTGAAGACCTGCTCCTGGTGATTAATTCAAAATCTGCTCCTCAATGCAATGTAACTTTGCCTTTTTCCTCTGGGGCTTTTTTTTTTTTTTTTTCAGTTGGTTTGGGAAAATATGTGATGTGGTGTAATAGAGTGTCATAAATCGTCATGTGTGAGGCGGGGCTAATGCTATGTTGTGGGTCAGATCATGAATTGTAATGAAACGCATTGCAATGGAACATCTGCACTTCTGCCCTTGCAATGAGTCTGGATACGAAGAGATGGCACAATTTCAGCCTTTGTGTCATAATTAGTCAAAATTAAGTGTTCAGATTTGCTCACTAGTGCACAGTCTCTAAGCTGGCAGGAATTTTAAAGAAGGAGAAAGAAATATATGTAATAAGAAAATTAAATTTTTAAGTTGTCTTCAGGTCAATGTTGAGAAACGGTCTTTGGGGACATCATACCCTGCAATGCCAAACTGTGTGGACCTCAGCTAATTCTGAAAGAATTGTGTTACATTTTTGTGACACACCTTACTACCATACACAGTTAACAGTCCAGTCTTGGAAGTCATGTAACCAGTAAATGAGGCACTCTGTGGATGCTAATTGGTTATTTCTGTCAGCAGGCCTAATTAATAGTGGCCACACTTGTCCTACTGTGAGAGTTAGCTCAGGTAGCCATGTGTAATGCAACGACAGGGTTAGACATTCCCATTCTGGATTCTCTGTCAACATGTGTATTCTGCATAGGTATTTATGGGATACTCATGATTGTGATATATGCACACTGTAGATTTGCAAGCAGAGATGTACACGCACAGAGTTTGTTTACAAGGACAGACATCTCTCACTTTGATTCCAGTTTGCATTTCATTGTAAACCAGTTTAAATTTCAAATAATATGCATTGCAGAATGCACAGTGCTATAAATGGGATAGAACGAAGAGACTGATTTGTTTCCAAAGATGATTATTTTTCTCCACAAAGTCTGGAAGCATTTAGATACCGTTTAGTTTTGTTTTTCCCCATACTCTTCTGTAGAAGGCATAGTATCTGTTCATCGTGTAGATAGTTGATTGGCTTGTTGTTTCTTAAAAAATGTAGGATGTTTCAACTGAATGTATAATAATACATGGCATTTTTATGATGCTGTTCATCTTCAAAGTGCTTTACAAACATAAACCAACCTACTTATTTATGTTGGGATATACATTGGATAAAGGTCAATGGCAATTCAACTATAAAATTGATTAATAATAATATGACATAGATAAATAATATCATAGATTTTAGTTAGAAAAAATACATCAGGCAGTATTCTAAATGACAAGTGGAGTCCTCTTCTGGACATAAGTGATATAGCAATTGCAGTCTTTTGGTTGTTCATACCAAAATATTTTAACTTGTTGCACAGATAGGGAGCTGTGTCTAGCTTGATATTTGTGGTTATTTTCACTGCAGAACTGTATTTTGTTGACACATATCATTACTGATTGTAAGTCTTTGCCCAGGGAAGCAAACGTAAGTTGCTGTCGCTGTCCAGCTAACATTCTTTAGGGAAAAGACCTGTTTTCAGTTCTTCTGCCCAACAATATCTTAGATGCTCCATAAAAAATCTGAAATGCAATACTTTGCTGCTTTGCATTTTAAATGTGTAAGCAAACATGTGGAAGCAATATGTAATAGTGTGAGACTGAGAATGGAGAACGAAAGTTATGCTGGTAATTTTCGATGATTGCTCAGGTCTTGTAAGCATGTATTACATAGAGAGAAACTTTCAAAAATGCCAAAGGGATTTAGGAACACCTATTTCCTTTGATTCTCAAACTTTACTCCAGTAGACACTTTAGCATACATTCACTTCCTAACGCAGCTGAACTCAAAACCTCTAGATTGGCAGCAAAACAATCTGTGCTTTCTAATTGGAGATGATTATGTGTTCTGTTCAATCCAATGAATTCTACAAATATTTTCTGCTGTTTCTTGGCTGAGAGACTGCAGTAGAAGCAAGGCTTTTCATTAGCTTACTCAAAGAGCTTCAACTCACATTTTAGATTTGTGTTAAAAACCTGCATATAATGTGACCCACTGATGTTGGTGTAAGTCTCTACGCCTATCACTTGTGTGGCTTGAGGTCCTCATGTTGTTTTCTCTCTGCAACCTCAGTCTTTGCTTCTTGTCTCCTGTTAGGTTGGCTGAACAGATTCTGATAATTAAATTTTGGTGAGTTGTATAAATTAAGCAAATATCCACGTAATGAAGATGATTATAGTTTAGAAACAGAAGGAGAAGAGATTAATGAAAAACCACATGTTTCTAATGTTGATATTTTTCTATAATGCTTAATTCAAAAGAGAAAAGCTTATTGAGTGGTTCTGGATCCAGCTTCTGGTAGCCTGCTCCATATGCTGATTTCTGTCCTGCCCTCAGCTATTCTCATTCCTGGAGCAAAATGTTTTCCTCTAGATCCACAATCGTCTGGTTTTCCCTCCCTTGGTAAAGAGGGTAGAGAAGTGGCACAGTCTGCCTTTGAGTCAAGATATCACAATTACTAGCTGCCAAACCAGACCAGTTGTCTTCTGTGTTAATGCACAGTGTACTAAGGGACAGAGGGTAGTGCTTTCCTTAGCATAACAGGCTGGCGGGAGATCTCATAGCAGGATATTGACTCATGCTCTGACTTGAATAATAACATAAATATAGAATCATATATTCATTTATGTCGGAAAAGACCTTTAAGATCATAGAATGGTTTGGGTTGGAAGGGACCTTAAAGATCATCTAGTTCCACCCCCCCTGCCATGGGCAGGGACACCTTCCACTAGACCAGGTTGCTCAAAGCCCCGTCCAGCCTGGCCTTGAACACTGCCGAGGAGGGGGGCAGCCACCACTGCTTTGGGCAACCTGTTCCAGTGTCTCACCACCCTCACAGTGAAGGATTTCTTCCTTATATCTAATCTAAATCTACCCTCTTTCATTTCAAAACCATTATTCCTCATCCTATCCCTACATGCCCTGATAAGGAGTCCCCCCCCCATCTTTGCTGTAGCTCCCTTTAAGTACTGGAAGGCCGCTATAAGGTCTCCCCAGAGCCTTCTCTTTTCCAGGATGAACAACCCCAACTCTCTCAGGCTGTCCTCATAAGGGAAGTGCTCCAGCCCCCGATCATCTTTGTGGCCTTCTCTGGACCTGCTTGAACAGGTTCATGTCCTTATACTGGGGGCCCCAGAGCTGGACACAGCACTGCAGGTGGGGTCTCACAAGAGCAGAGCAGAGGGGGAGAATCCCCTCCCTCGACCTGCAGCCCGGGATACAGTTGGCTTTCTGGTCTGTGAGTGCACATTGTCAGTTTTCCATCCACTGCTACTCCCAGGTCCTTCTCCGCAGGGCTGCTCTCAATCCACTCTTTGCCCAGCCTGTATCTGTGTTTGGGATTGCCCTGACCCACATGCAGGACCTTGCACTTGGCCTTGTTGAACTTCCTGAGGTTTACGGTCCCACCTCTCTAGCGTGTCCAGGTCCCTCTGGATGGCACATCCCTTCCCTCCAGCCTGTCGACAGCACCACACAGCTTGGTGTCATCGGTGAACTTGCTGAGGGTGCGCTCAATCCCGCTGTCCATGTCACCAACAAAGATGTTAAACAGTGCTGGTCCCAACACTGACCCCTGAGGAACACCACTCGTCACTGCTCTCCTCTTGGACATCGAGCTGTTGACCACAACTGAGTGCAACCACCCAGCCAATTCCTTATCCACCGAGTGGTCCATCTGTCAAATCCATGTCTCTTCAATTTAGAGACAAGGATGTTGTGTGGAACAGTGTCACATGCTTTGCACAAGTCCAAGTGTCCATATTGTCGAGTCCAACCATAAAAATGTATGTTTATGTGCATGTGTGTGTTTATGTATATGTGTATATGCATATAAAGTTTAATTTCGGAGCAATAGCCATTATCTTAGGACTAGGGTCATACAGCTGAATTACAAAAGAGACATAGGAGGGACTTTGAATCTGTTTCTGAAAATGTGAGACTCTGGCTTGTGAACTTCAGGTTTGTTTTTCTATTTACTGATACTGGTGGAATTAAATAGCTCATTTTCCAAAGTTAATGGAGGTGATAGCAGAGTAGTATTTTGGTAAATAAGAATCTCAAGCTGATTTTTTTAAGTGTTAGACACCTCGCTCTCACTGATTTAAATTTCATTGGAAACAAATGGAAGTGAATTGTCTAAATAACCTTCAAAATTTGCCCCTTCATGTTTTTTGTCATTTGATTAAGTAGGCTTATTGTAACACTTTGGTAAAAATTGTAGTTAGTTGGACTTGCCATTTCTGTTCTATTAGAGGAAGTTATGTCTGGCCTATGCTAAAATGGAATGAATCCTCTGAAAAAATAAATTATAATTGAACTATAGACTTCAATAATGTGACCAGATAAACATGTTCCCATTTTATATGTATTTATATTAATATTTATATTGAACTGCGGTGTACTTGCTTTAATTTGGAGGGGAAAGGAGGATTACGTTTATTTGTCATTTGTTTAAATGTATAAATTTGTTTCATGTACTTGAATAAAAAACTTTGTTGGAGAGCATTTGGATGGATTAGTTTATTAATGTCTTGTGTGGGTGACTGTATGTTTACTCGACAGTTTTTCTTAGAAAGAAATCTTAGCAGTTTCTTTGCATTTTTAAATTTGTGTGATTATTGATTACCTTCTATTTTACATCCTCTGTTTTTCTGTATGTTTTAGCTCCATTCCAGCAACCTCCTCCTATAGGAGAAGTTGTCAATTCCTCTGTTATCAGTCTTTCGTGGAGTTCCCCTGACTCTCCAAATTCTAACAGGCTTACTTACCAGCTGTATAGGGATGAGACTGAAATTTATACAACTGAAGACTACCACCCTTATAGTAAGTATAGTAAGATGACATCAAAGATTTTGTGTGTGTGTGTACATATCTGTGTGCGTTTTTTCTTAATTATTTCTTGTTTCTGTCATTATCATTCTCTGTTTTTGAATACATTGTTCTGTTTTTCTTTAGCGAGTTACTGTTCTGTGTTATTGATTCTGCTTGAAAGAAATGAATACCGCAGTCTAACATCTGGCAAACTGAGTCACCCAAAATGGCGGATAATTTTTTACTTTTTAATCTGAAAAACTTTAAAATTGACTCACCAAAAGCATTCCCTGTGAATATACACAGGCTCCAAAATCTAAAAGAGGCAAAGTCTCAGATAAAGAATTAGGGTGAGTGGAATAGACCATAATGTGCTTAAACCCCTTTTTTCATCCTCCCGGTTTTAAACTGTTAACAGATTAGGAAAGCTTTTTGTGTCTTCTAACTTTTAGCACCTTCTGTTAAGCTCTCAGTGTAGCTCCTGATTTGCCTTTAACAGCACCATTTCTCTCATGTTGAGGCTTGCAAAGGGATCCTCAGAAGGCAGTCCTCAAGGATTCGACACTGTCCTAGCTGGAAAGACCATTTTGTGCTACTATCGATCCTCTTATCAAATAAAAGGAGATGGATTTGGATACTGTTTTTATGTATATATGACACACAAGTGGGTTTTTTTAAGGAGTCAGGTGTGGTTTAATGCCACTAAGGTTTGCTTTCTGTTCTAGCAGCTTCTTCAGTTTGTTGTATTTTCATACCAACACAGCATTAATATTTTGCAGAAGTTGAGTCTTTCTAATTATTGGCATATACCCTGGAAGAAAAATACCCAAACACTATTTTTCAGTGGAAGCACAATTCCTTTGAAATGCACGTAACAGTTTTGTGTTCTGGTGCATGCTGCTGTGTTATAGTTGATTATTCTGTGACTTATGCTCTGAATTTAGACACTCCGCAGTACATACCATGAGAAAAGGTATGCGACCCTATGCAAACATGGTGTTCAGTGATTGAGAGGAGAGAAAGAAACATTACAAAAAAGTTTAGAGAGCTAATAGAAAATATTCCAATTCCTTAATTTGGTTTTAAAGCCTAACTTTAGTAATAATATGAATTAATTTCAAAGGAACAGCTCTTAGACTTTGTTGTCATAAATTTTTGCTTAATAATGTAATTGAAACTGAATGCATTGTTGGGGATTTTATTTCATGATTGTACCTACCTACTTTGTATAAAGTGAAAAATTCTGAATGTATTTAGCTGGATAATAAGACATTAGCATGTTTCTATTTAACAAAACATTATTTTTTAAAAACGTAGATTTGGATTCAAAAGATGTTTTTGACATTTCCTGGCAATCCTCCCTAATTAATGATGTGAAATCATCTGCTGGTGTTTGAATATCAAGAATACATTGTTAATGCTGTCAGAACTTTTGATAATGTAACTTTTTTCTCAGTATAGTGTGGAATTTATAATGCTTAGGAAATGCCCCAAGAGTGCAACTGGATGAACATTATCTTACAACTAAATGAGAGTTTTATAGAAACATTGAACTTCCCAAGGAAAACTAAGAATAATTTTCTAAATCGGCCTGGTGATCTGGCTGATAGTATTGCAGAACGCCCAATTAAAACAATGTTTTTCTAACTGCTCTGGGAAACCAGAGGCTCATGAGATACCAATCCTTTCTTGAGGATAAAATGAAATACTTGCCCTAAAATCTGAAAAGAACCCCAAAGTTACTTACAATTCCACCTCGAAATCATGTTGGTTCTAATTATTTATAAATGTAACTAAATACATGGTGGAGTTGTTCACCTGAGGAATGTAGGACCTTCTGCCTTTTGGCTTTATCCAATTTTATCTAGCCTATATTCCTATTGAAATAAAGTTACCATCTGGTTATCAGGTGTTCCATCAATACCGAATGAACTTTCTTGTAATGTTGAGATGGTGCTGATTACTTTTCTGGCAGACAATATCAGCATTCTGGGTGATCTGCCTCATCCTATCCCTGTACTTGAAAAGGGGAAAGTAATGTGCTTGCTGTCAATATTAGACCTGGGGCCCTAGAGTCTGCTCTAGAGGCTGGGTTTTGGGGTTGGTTGGTTGTAGAGCTAGGGTGGTGTTGGTGCAGTTGTTTCAGAGCAGGCATGAATTCTGGAGTTGGCGGTTTGGTAGGGAGGCAGTTTGAGATCATGTTCTAGCTTGCTTGTTGGTTCTAGATTGCATTCTAGTTTGCTTGCTTGTTCCAGAGCAGGTTTAGCTCACTTGTTGGTTTGGGACCATGCTCTAACTCTAGCTTGCTTGTTGTTTCAGGACTTTCTCTTGGTTCTTGAGCATGTTCTATCTTGCCTGATAGTTCCAGATCTTGTTCTAGCTTGTTTCTTGGTTCTAGATTGGGTTCCAGTTTGCTTGCTGGTTCCAGAGCAGGATCATGGTTTAGCTAGCTTGTTAGTTCAGGACTATGGTCTAACTCCAGCTTGCTTGTTGGTTCAGGACCTTTTCTTGGTTCTTGAGTATGTTCTAGATCGCCTGACAGTTCCAGATAACTGGTTGATCTAGATCATGTTCTAGCTCACTTGTTGGGTCTAGATTGGGTTCCAGGTCAGCATATGGTTCTAGAGCAGGGTTGGGTTCGGGGGAGGGAGGTTCAGGGCATACTGCTGTTTTGTCATCTCATGAGAATTTGTGGTACTTGCTGATACTAGCAGTCTTGCTGGGTTTTTTTCTTTCTTATTTTCTTCTTTCTTCTTGTGTGCTTTTTTCTTCTCTGTGTCTCTTGATTTGAAGGCCCATAGGATGAGGGTCCTATCATCCCATGAAGTGCAGTTCTCCCAGGTTTTTAGCACACTGACTCACACTGCCTCTGTGGCCGCTAAAGAATGGAGACAAAATCGGAAACTGGACACACGGCAAGCTCCTACTTGCTGGTGTCCTTCACAGCAACTGGTTGTCAGGCTCCTGCTCAAAGGATTCTTGCCAGCCTGTCCAAGAGTCTTGTCTAACACTTGTCGTATTGGCTTTGGTACCCACTCTTGTGCCCAGAAGTGCTTCAGCCAGGGCAGGTGCATCCACGCAGCTCAAAAAGGGCTCAACAATTCTACAGTACACTCGAGTACTTGCACCCGCAATTGCAAACAGCATGCTAACCCAAAAGCTGAAGAAACAGCTAAATCTCACCGGCAAAACTGAAATTTGCTGCATCGCTTGCCTGCTCGCTACCAAGGCACAAGGATGTCACGATAACTATTGCTGACACTGGCAGAGCTGTTCCCTAACCTTGCCTGAAGTGCCAGGGTTTGAGAGGCATGAAGGTGAGATTACCCAGTCTCCGTATTGCTGGACTCCAGCAATAAGTTTGCAATTGCCATAGGTAGTTGAAGTGCTGTAAGCAATTATTGTGCTTTTGTACTACAATGTCAAGTGTTAAGTATCTGGCAATGCTCATAATTTTGTGGTCCTCCTCTTGAAGTTGTGCTCAGGGCTGGCTTGCCAGCAGAGATGTACAGAGGGGACTTAGAAATGGTTGTCCTCTCTCCATTTGCTTTGAAAATGTTTAAGAGCATCCGTGCTCTAGCATGTAATACATTTCTCACTGTTCACTAATTTTTTAAGGCAAAACAATATACGGTGGTATGATTGTACATAAATTCATATTGTGCTGTGATGACTAATATGTGTAACTGCTGCTGGGATATACCCAGGAGCTATTCATGGTCGTCGCTACTAAAAAGCTGCTAAAAAGCTATCTAGACTAATGGAAGGTAAGGGGCGAGGAAGGTAAATACAGGCTTTGGACATACTTTTTAATAATCATTTGCACTTCTGTTTCACTTTTCATCCACGATTGAGTGCTTTACAAATGAACTATTAAGCACTATTTTAGAAGTGAGGAAGTGAAAGCACAGGAAAATGAAATTTTTGGGTTTTATGCTATGAAATGAAGCAAAAACAAAGGTGTGAAAATTTACAGAATGTTGTGGGTTTGTTTTCCTAAATCAGATTCACTAATATTGATGCTGATTTACATCTGAAGTAATTATTTCTAAGCAAAGGAAGAATATGAAGATAATTGTATTAATCTTTTTCATGATTAAAGCAGGAACCTAGGAGAAATCCAGTGGAAAAATGATTTCTCTAGTGATGCCAGTGTGCAGTGGAAGATGATAAAGGGAAAAGGGAAGGGTTTTTTTCTCTGTTTAAAAAAAAAAAAGTTGAGACGTTACAATGTTCTTAATGATCTCAAGAAGAGCATGCAAAATACATAAATTTCTTATGTCTTGGATTAGACTAGAAAGACTTTAAGTATGCAAATTAAGATAATTTTTTATGTGTTTGACTGATACAGTTTTCTTCTCACCTCTTTGTTTTAGGTGTTCAGACCTTTACTGATACCATGTTATCTCCGTATACCTTCTATTCCTATTACATCCAAGCCAGCAACGTTCATGGTTTTACAAAAAGTGCATCAGTAACATACAGAACACAATCTGGGATGCCTACGGGAAGCTTGCATTTAAATCCTGTATTTCCTGTTAGTCACCACTCTGTTTTACTTTATTGGACAAGCCTCTCCAATGACTCTGGGCCCATAGAGAAATACATTTTGACGTGTACTAGCTTGGTTGATCTTCAGCCTTGTGGTCAGTATGAAGGCTTAAAAACTTCAGCAATTATTTGGAATCTCAATCCTTTTACAAAGTATGTTTTTTCTGTGGAAGCTTGTACTAGTGGAGGCTGCTTAAAGAGCCAGCCAGCAACAGTAATTACTGCACAAGCTCCTCCAGAAGGGCTACAGCCACCGGTAATAGAAACCATCAGCTCTACAGAACTGGCTGTGGAATGGTCACCACCTGAGAATCCAAATGGTAGGACATTGTATTTACTTTTGTAAGTCAAGATTTTGCAAAGGAATAGCAACATTTTCTCAAATCTGGTTAGAATATCCTTATCCATATGACAAACTGAGAATGAAGGAAGGCATTGTCTTAATTTGCCTGTCTGCCATTAAACATATCCTCAGAGTCTGTTTTATTTTTTTGGAGTTCAGAATTCCAAGTGAATGTGTTGGGTCCAGGATTTAGCCCATAGTGGCATCTGCTGCAGCAAAAATCACATTTATAATTAAGCATTTACAGTAAAATTAATTTTTTCCTAATTTGCCAGATCGCCTAGTTCAGACAGATGTGGTGATATTGCCTGACAAAGAATAAATAAGCAGGTAACAGTTATGGAAGAAAAAAATCTAAGAATTAACAGAGAAGTCTGTTTTTAAAACCATCCGTCATGTGTAGTAACTAATTCTATTACCCGTATAACTTTATTAGGGATTAGGCGATTGCCAAGAGTTGCTGGTCTAACTTGCGTAATAATATTTTAGGTTTTTGAAACTGAGAACGCAGCTGTTGTAGGATACTTTTGTGATGCCACAGATTTTACTGGTAAACACTTTATCTTTTAATATATGTACAATGGAGTTTTGTGAACTTGCACTTACATGCATTTGTGCATGTGAAAACAAGCATTTTGATCTGTTCACAAAATGGGCATCTGTGTATCGGGAGCTCAGCTTTCTCTTTGAACATCTCATTTGCCAGTTATTACCAGATTAGACAGGAAGAATGCCCACACAAGAATGCCTGTATGTATTTAGAGGGGCAGTTCCTACAATGCAGATCATGATATTTGCTGTTAGCGCTTGTTCCTCAACCTCTAGTGTATACTCTTCATAGTTTATTCCATAGCCATTATATGCATGTAATTGCCAACATAGGCAGATTTAAGCAATACTCTTATGTTTCTTTTGATGTCTGGTCAGTTTTCCTGGTCTTACCAAAAACAAAGAGATGCTGTTTCTCCCAAGCAACCTCTCCAGCTGTGTGCATGAATATAGTCCCAAATATATACATTATATGGCAATTAACTATCTCCTGGTTTTGCTATGTCTCTCATCTTTTCTGTTTGGGAAATCTCCAGTCAGCTTTCTTGCAGTCTATTCTTACAGTTAAACTACTTCCATGATCCAACCTAGATCGTGTATCACTTCATACCATAGTACTGAAGCTTGTTTTTTTTCCAAAGTGGTGAGACCTTCCTATGTACATAATAGGTTTATGTTGATAGAAAACTGACACACACACACATATCTCCTATCCAGTAGTATGTTCTAAAAGGTTAGTGTTAAACTGTCACTCAAAAATTCCCTACCCATTGTGTAAAAAAAAAAAAAAAAAAAAATTAAAAAATTTAAATATCCCTCTGAAAATCAGAGGCCTGTAGTAATTTCCAGTAACACATGATCAGAACTTTAGGATATTGTTTTCTAGTGCGAGTAGTAGAACTCATGCTGTAATCCAGCCATTTATTTTCAAATCCCAAAATTGCATCATGGAGGGGAAAACAAACAGTGTAATGCGAGAAATGCCAAAGTGATGAAAATAGCAGAAATGAGGAAAATTTCCAATGCTATTTTTTCTATGATGTTGTTTGATTCATTCATTAAATATATTGGCATTAGTATTTTAGTAGAACTCCAGAAATCGTTTAAATGCACTAATTTTTCTGGTTTGCTTTTTTCTCTAGGCATAATTATAAGATATGAATTGTACATGAGAAAAAAATTAAAACCACCTGGGAACTTTCTGCCTCCGGAGATTCGTATTTTCCAAAGCAGTGGGTGGCTCAGTCCTCGACCAGTTATGGGGTCTCCTAATGAAAATGCTCTGGCTCCACCACAGACCAGTACCACAGTCGCTGATCTGGAGCCATTCACAGAGTATGAATTTTATGTGCTAGCAGTAAACATGGCAGGTAGCGTATCCTCAGACTGGATATCAGGACAAACAGGAGAGGCTGGTAAGTATTGGTATGAATTTGTTTGATACAAATTAAAGGAAAAACTAAATTAGGATGCATTCTTCCCCCCCCCCCCCCAAGAAAATGTGTCTAGTGATGATTCAAAGAGGGACAGATTCTCATTTTTTAACTAATTAAAGATAAGACAGATTATTTCAGTACTTAGCATGTCAAGCAAAAACATTTTCTTCACCATAAAATCATATTGTTGAAAATAATCCCTGTCAATTAAACCTAAATTTCAAAACTACAAGATTGCGAAATCTACCAAGCAGTGTTTGAATTCTCCGCTGTTTCCCCAGTTGTTATTTACATGTGGTTTAAAGGGAGAAAATGTGAAAAAAGATTGGGTTTGTCACAAATGTATTAATGGTGTGAATCAGGAATGTTGTCCAAGAAGGTACATATATTCAGAAAAGAGGTTCTAATGAGTTTTCCTGAACTGAGGCTTTGATTGTTTAGAAAGCATTTTTTTTTTTTAAGAATTTGAGAGGGTTAGCTTTTCTGGAGTATAGTGCTTGAAACTTTTCATATGCTTTTATGAAGGCCAAGTGTCATAATATGGACTATTGTTTTCAGAAGTTTAACCAGTTCACAATGGCTCTTATTATGACTCTTCTGTTCAGATTTTCAAAAGGGCTTGCCACTTGACGTAATATTTGAAATAACAGCTATGTATTTTAGTGCTTTCATTAGAAATCTAATTTTTTCAGGCTGATAGAGCCTATGTTTTGCAATTAAACATTGCTGTTACATCACTGATGCTTTTGTTTGCTGTTAGCTTGAAAATCACAGTCATTTGCTCCTGCAAAACAACAGGCTAAACTAATTCCCCTTCCAAAATGAGTCTTTGTGCTTATCTGCTCTTAAATACTATATGTTATAAAAGTGTTAAATTGTATTTGGGAAGAGGTCCATTAGTGTGGTTGCTGGTACATAGCAGAAGTGCTATGAGTTGGTATCCTATTATTACAGAGTAATCAGGTGGGGATTTAGCTGCAGTGCAAACAATCCTTTTACAGATTTACTATGGAAGACAGGGGAACTGTTTTGTAAGAAGTGAGAGACATGTTAATTTCAAACTGGCCTAGCAAACAAAATTGCTTTTAAGATGCTGAAGTATTGAACACTTTTTGCTTTTATCAGTTTTTTCCCAGGTTGCATGAAGTTTTTCTTCAAGACCTTTTCATTTGTATGTACTTTCCTACCTGCTACAGGGGTTAGGACTTAGTTGTGATTAGTATTTCTTTGAAGACAGTCAAAGTTTTATTCTGAGTTCATGGCCAGAGTAGAAAACAGGAGACTGATGGGTGACATACTTTTTATGTACTATCAAAATAATATGAAAGTTCCAGTTAGACTTGAAAATAATGTTAAAAAAGAAAACAAAAGAGATTGTCTGAAATGTCATACAAATACAATGAGAAAGCTTGCATTACACACATTGCTCACTTATTTTATGAATGTTATTATATTAATTGTATTTCAGCCCCACTGTTCATGCCATCTCCATTGGTATTCCCTCTTTCACCATATTCCCTCAATGTGTCATGGGAAAAACCTGAGGATAATTTAGCAAGAGGAGAAGTGATGGGATACAGCATCAGTTTGTTGACTGAGCAAAGGTTCTTGCCACCATTTTCCCAGGTATTGTTAGTTACATTAAGTTTTTCCTAACTGGAAATAGTAAAATTGATAAAGCCTGATGTCCTCCTTGACGTTGTGATAAATTGTTTCCCTGATCTGCTGTATATTCTCTGATCTAACTTTTTCACCTATCAGTTTATCTTGAGTGCTCTGTAATGTTATACACTACTTTTAGATTTTACGTTGTATTCCTGAGCTCACTTGTTTTCAGTAGTGGGTGAGATTCAAAATTAGGAGGGGTGAGATTGAGCAACAACATTTAAATTACCTTGATCTTTGCATGTTCTGATTCTGTATTATTGCTATATTTGCTGATATGCTTAAAGCCATATTGTGTTTAGGAATGTACATTTTTATTAAGAAGGTACCTGTCTGGCTTCCTGGATAATGGACAAATCTTTGAAGTGGGGAAACCTAAAATAGCAGAAAACCAACTTTATAAAGTCTAAATATGTGATTTCAAAATAGCGTTGTAATTTTTGAGTGACTGGGTTTGGCAAACAAATACCATGGCAGTAGTAGTAGGCTAAAAGCTTAGGAATGAGCAAAGAAACGTGATAGATAATCAAAATATGGGAGTGGACCTGGTGCTCTGACATTGTGTTTCTCATTTCAGAGCTGATTTTGTCTTTCAGTGGTACCACAGATGGGCCCCAGTTTATTTGTCTATGAAGTGGGGATACTATTGCTCCTGGGGCTGTTGTAACAACACACAAATGCAAATTGCTTCTGGTCACAGACTTGCAAGATTTTGCATCTAAATAAACATCTGATAAAGAAGCTATCTAAAATACAAGAGTTTATTCATTTCCATTCTCTCTGATAGCTTAAAGTATTGTTACAGTAAAGCAGATTCAAATGTCTGTAGGTATTAGTTATTCCCCTCCCTCCTAATGCCTGCTAATCATGTCACTCATTCAATGGTGGTCAGATTTCACCAGTTAATAGTGTCATCTTTGTCATCTGGGTTGTAGCTGCGCTGTTTGTAGTGATAACTGCACCACCACACAGTTTTATGAGGCAATAACTTTGTTTCCTCATTTATCCACTCAGGAACTGGCTGATTACCTCATAAAACAGTGTGATGGGAAGTATTATCACCTAAATCCTAGCTTGTTCAGCTTCTCCAAAATAATCCTCTCCCTCACTTGGTCTTTGCAGACTTTTCCACATCTAAATGAAGGAATCTGCAAATTCAGAGACAAGCTTCTTATTAGTGAACATGTCATCAATTAATAGGAATGAAATTATTATTAACCAACTGTCATCTTCCAATCTGTTTGCTTTGCAGGTTTTGCATATAGCTGAGGCTCATGAGCTATCCTATGTAGCGACAGGATTAAAACCTTACAGGACGTACAACTTTACTGTTACTCTCTGCAATCAGATTGGTTGTGTAACCAGTGAGCCAGGCATGGGGCAAACCTTGGCAGCTGGTAAGGAAACAATCTGCATCAAAGTTCAAAGCTGACACACAGTTTACTAATGAATACTATTAAGATGATCATAGTTTGATGCACAGTGACAGGGGTAGGTGTTGTATTAATACAAAGTGACTTGCTTAATTATTATTTGTTTATCTTGACAGATTAAAACCAAAATGTTTTCAATGAATGTTTAAGGTACACTGTTATGGCAATAGGATTTGTGTACTGCTCTCTCAATTGCAAGTTATGGATATGGTTATTTTTGTTCCTGTTTATTTAAACAGTAAATGTACATAAATGTGGCTGAACCCATTCATTCATTTATGATGCTGAGAAGTTGTTAATTTGTTGTTGGGTTTTTTTAGTGTGTGTGTGATGTTTGCATGACAGGGCATATAAAATGCACATGCTGTGCCAATGCGTTGCTTAACCCATGAAGGAGGAGATTCATGGTTTTTGTGTTACACTATGTACCTATGTTAGAGTTTATTTGTGTGTCTAAATGGGAAGAGAAATACATGCTTTGGGTCTGCTCTTTTGAAAATGTTTGTTTATTTAGCCCCTGAGATTTATGAGATTTTGCTTTGTAGATATGTATACTCACACTTTCCTAGAGAAATAGCACTTAAGAAACTGCATATATGTGCCTGTGCACCTTAATAAATTTTCAGTCTTTGAGTTAATTTTAACTACATATGTCATGGATTTCAAAGGTGCTAACTTTCTACAAATTTAGGGGAAAATAAGCATCAGTACAGAACAGAGATGGAGAAAGCCTGTATGTACTTTGAAGAAAAAACTGTCATGAACTCACTTCTTAGACATCAGAGGATCAAGAGGGTTTTAAGATAGAAATTGTTAGGAAAATCAGCTTCACAAGTCTCTTTATTCATGGAAGAAGGTAGTCAGTACAGCTCTTTAATACTATAAATATAGGCTCAAAATCCATGCTATGTGACATACTGGTGGTCACCTGCAGAGAGCTGACTGCTCAACACTGTAGTTTCCTTTTGTATAGGCATTTAAAACACATTAATTACTTTCACAATATTAACGTTTTTAGTTAAGCAATTAGTGGTGGTGTCATATGGATGTTGTGATGTGATCTTTGAAATTGCCTCTCTTATGTAATTTGGTCTCCCATAGGAAGAAATCTGAAAATATCTGCTGTGCAGAATGTGTTTCCAGGCTCCCTGCGCTGTATTTCAGTTGACTGAATTCCATCAAAGCTCCTCTGTGTAATCAGTGAAGAGATATAGGAGCTTCCAGCCAGGGAATGAAGAGTTGCCCAAAACCAGTAAATAGGAAGCTTTATATACATAAACTGAAGTCGAATTTAAGCTGTTGGGATATTATCTCTAGTCTGCTCTCTGTTCTTCATCTGTCTATTTAACTGCCTTGCCATTTGTTCACAAGCGGAAGGTATTTGTTCCTTGATTCACCATATTGTCTTTGTGTTCCATTGGGCAAAGGTTGTTCTGTCATTTTTCTCTCTTGCTGAATCGCTGATTTCAAAATGTATTTTATTTCCTCATACTGGTACCTCTTAAAGTTTCAAGCTGAACATCTACAGAGCCTACTACTTGTATGAGTTTATCCCATACCAAACAGCTGTGCAAGGAACAGCGTTCCAGTCTTGCTGATAACCGTGGAAACAAATATGGCCTAAACACACACATTATTACTACAAATGATCCAACTTTGCGTTTATACATTTATTAAAAGATTCAGAAATAAGAGTTTAGTTATGCTTGACAGCTTGTTTATGACCATCTCCTCCCTGGTTGTGTTAATACTTAGAGACCTATCACATTAGAGAAGACAGGAGAATACAAAATAGAATAACGGACATGTCCCCATTTATTAGCTGCTTTGCAGTGTAGCCTTTTCCTGCTTCTTGTCAGCCTTGAAAGCAAAGAATCAGTCCTGTATTGGGTTCCTTTTATGTTTTTAAAGCACGTTAATGCAGTGTCTTAAATTATGACAAACTAAAGAGTAAAATACTTAAATTTTCCACACAATTTTATCTTCCACCATTCATATTTTTCATTTCTGGAGAAAATTGTTTAATAATCTCCATCCAGGGTTGTGTGTGTGTGTGTGTGTGCATGTTCCATTTTGTGAAGTTCTGTAAAACTGTTTCCAAAGAAAATTTAAAGGAAACACTAATTATGTGATGAATTCTAGATCAAAGTGAGTTCAAACTTGGAACAAAGTTAGGAGAAACCAGTCCCCATCATTTGTAAAAATAAATGATCAAGTCTTAGTCCATTAATATCTTTTTGTGTCATTGAACAGTGCAAAATTAAATTTAAATTGCCTTTCTAGGACTGTTGAGGAGTTCTGTTTCATGAAGGAATGTCTCCCTGGCACACAGACAGCCTTCCTGGCTGGACGCCAGTCTCCCCCTCCATGCCCTGGCAAAGAGAGCTTTCTGGAGGAAGTCTTGACTGAAATGTGCTCCAGCATGATGGTCCTGTTGCATCGTAACACAATCCAGGAGCTTTGAGTTGTGTTCCAAGATGGGCTAGAGGTTATTCTAAATTAGACTAATTCTTCTCCTCTGATCCTGAGGAGGATAATGGAAAACCATCTCTACTCCTTCCATGTGTGGAGTATACTGATTTATCACGTGGAGCATTTAAATCAATGGGTATTTTGATGACTGATCTTGGCATGTCCAGCTGATGTATATTAGCAAGGGGCTTGCTTTTGGAATTGCTAATGTTTTCTAAAATTTGCCACTAGAAGTCTTAAGCAATTTTTAGGTGTTGTTCATATCCATTAGATTAATTTGAAGACTAGCTATAAAAAAAAGGTACTCTTCATAATCTAACATTCTTCTTTTTCTCTGGCAACATGTTTTTTTAATATGGCCTAATACTGCAAATAAAAACAAAGGCAGAAACAAGGGCATGAAATCATAAGAAACAAAAATGCTGAGAAATAAGATTAAGAGGTTTTGAGAGAGAATTTAAAAGGCAAAGAAAAGAGACTTCTGCAGTCAGGGACAGAATTTAGGGGTAAGACCTAAGGGAGCAGAAACATCAGGAACAGTCTGCTTATCTTGCAGTGAGAAGTCTTTTGGAGTATAACTTAGAACTGGTTAAAATAATCCAGAAGCAAACATAACAAGTAGATCCCTTCTAACCTGGTTCAGTATAGGCATCTGTACTGGGGATATCTCATGAGTAGCTTTGCAGGAGGAGAGTGAAAGAAAACTAAAATCAGCCATATGTCCTTGAGTCTGTCAGACTGGCAAAAAATCTCCTCTTCACCAATATATACACCCACAATATTTGTAAGTGGTAATAAAAGAAGACAAGCCAGAAGAATGTGAGGAGAGAGAATGAGGAAGCAAACAAAACGGAATTATTAACACTTGAATTATTTTATAAAAAAGCTGAGTGGAGACTGTCACAAATGCATATGAAACCAGGAAGAAGAATAGGTGTGATAAATAAAAGAACTTGCGCAGGTATGCCTGATCTGTGACCAGCTCCAAGAATGGTAAAACGTGTTGGAAGATCAACGTTACGTGGTAATACAGTATTGGGATGAAAGATCAAAGCAAGTATGCCAAGGTAATGGAGGAAAAGAATTAACCCATCTCTGCTACTCAAAGAGATGATGACTGGACAGGAAGAGAACCTCAATTTGGTATGTTCAGATACAAATACACAAACAGTTGTTTTTTAAAGACTCAGATAATTAGAAAGTGTTTCATACTTTTTCGATCAGTCTTTTAAATGTTAAATTAAGAGGATGTTCATTCCACAATCCTTGTGGTATTTTAAATACTCTTTATGCACTGCAATATTGTGCACATACTATTGAAAACCTTGGCCGATAGATGAGGAATAAGTTCATTTTTAATACTTTGAAAATTTGGAATCCAATTTGAGCTTTGTTTTTGTCTTTGCTACCCCAAGATCATCAAGTGGAACTGCATGTATGTGACTGAAAGCAATACTGGACAGTAATTACACGTTTTTCATCTCAACACTTAGAGCCACATTTTACTTTATTCCTTTCTCCAGGTTCTGCTGAGTTCAAATTCCTGTTTATTTTTGAGAACAGCATTCAGCCTGTTGTCACCAGGTCTTAGGCTATTTTTTGATTTTCGAAGGTGCTTTTTGCTCTGTGGTTTTATCTCATGTAGGATTCTGAGCTGGTACCTTGGAATCTATAGAACTATACTAGCTGGTACCAGTGAAAGACCTGGTCCCTTAAAAGTGATTTTTGTGAACAATATATTTTCATAAAATTATGAATTAGTTGCATTATTTTTTTCAGCATCTACCAAGAAAAAACAGGCATGTTTTCCAAATCTTTCAGTTAGGCAGAGAAACACCTTTTTATTCTAAGCAATTTCTGACATTTCAACAGGATGGAATTAGCCATGTGAGTGCTTGGACTAGTACAATTGTTTATGCTACCCCTCTCAAATCAGATAGTCAAAGGGTGCCTTAAACAATCTATACAGCTATGTTTCATTAACTACTGTGTGACTGAGCTTATTTCTTGTAATTAAGTTCGTCTTTCTTTTGCCCTTCTTAATTTTTTTCTAAACTTCATTTAAAAAACATTTTTAATACACACCAAAGTATGGCTTTGTGATTGCTGCCATTTACCCCAGCACATTGTATTCCTGATCCTTTGCTTTTGATGGCAATTACAGGGTTCAGAAGCTAATTTGTAGAAGATATTCTTCCAGTACCAGCTGCATCTGGCTTCTTGGCAGACTTCTCAAGCAGTTGTATTGGTGGCTTTGGAGTTGCCTCTGGGTTTGCTGGGATAATGATGCTGATGGGCTTTCTGGGCTGTCTTACACCCCTTGATGTCGTTTTCTTTTTGATTACCCTTTTAATCTGAGTAATTTGTCCATTTTTTCCATTCATAAGGTCTGGTGTAAACCCTTTTCAAAAGCCTCAACCCATTTGTCATGGCAACACAGCATTTGTTTATGTCTGTCATAGACTGCTTTTCTACAAAATTCTATGCCTCAATTTTAAAATCACAAATACCCATTAAACAGGTAATAAGGAATGTATATTTTCCTTTGTTACAGAAGAGAAATACGAGGGCCATGTGCTGCTGGCCTGAAAACACAGATTGTTTTGCATGCATGTACATAAGTCTCTTCATTGTGAATAGGACCCAAAGTGATTAAACAAGCACTCTTAATATGTTAATTTATAATTTTAATTACAACAATCTTGTATATATAGTCATTAGTGAATACTAATATAAATATTTTTCTACCTTTTTATTCATAATGCATAAACCAATCATCCAGTTACTTCTCGGCAGTTGCCTGTTTCCGTTTCATAATACAATCTTTGTTCTTAGTTATGAATGCATTTTGTTCATTCCTGTCTTGAATAATCCCTCATTAAGCTAGTCACTTTCTGCTCCATGCTAAAAAGGAAAAATTATCATGCAAATGTGGCATGCCATATTAAAAAGCACATTACCAAACACTTTTGTTGCTGTCCTTCAATTAGTTTCCCTTCTTTGAATTTAATTTCATTTGTTGTTAAACTACTGACTTGATGTATGGACTCATGAATTTGAGGCTGCTGCCAAGAATGTAGCAGGAAAAAAATCAAAACCTCTTCATAAAGCTGCAGAGGCAAAGCTGAAATGAATTTGCTTCACCTTTGACAAGAACACTTGAGCAGCATTGGAATCCTCTGATGATTCAGCTTGGCTAATTATCCAATTATTTATTTCAAGAATAAAGACACTGTTTTACAATTAAAAAAGTGTAAAGTAATCTGAGAAATTTCATAATGACAGATGACTTAAGTAACTTCTGAGATAAATAGTATCTGCTCAAACTTGTCTTGCCAAGTGTTCAAGCTGTAGTTAAACTGCTCTTTGAGTTTCAGAAAATTAGCAGGGACTCAAGTTATTTGTTTCTTCTCCCCTACCAACCATATATTATACTTCAGAAAATAGCTCAGTTTGTTCTTTTTCCTCTGTGTCAAATTTGCAAGGTTTTTAAGCTATGTTTAAGTTGCATTCCTCTTGATTAAAAGCTTTTGGTTCAAAGCAATACTTTTTAATTGCCTAATAATATAAGTCAGTTCTTAGGAAAGAACCGTGCATTTAGGAGTTCATTTGCAATATAACTGAAAAATTCATTGCATGGCAGTAAAACAATTTACTGTTAATTACAAGGAGAAGAATTTGCTGTACCATGCTCACAGATTGCCATGAATCATGCAGCACTCCTAGAGATTTATAACAGATGTGTAAGTGGGATGAATTAGCAGGGTTTAATAACAGAGACACAAATCATGCAGACTTCAAGGAGCTTTAATTGATATACTAGAATGTGACGGGCATGAATCACTCAGCCATTCAACAGCACTGTAACATATGGTCAGCTCAATATGCTGCATCTTAAATCGGTTGGTGAGTCGTTGGTTGTCCCATATGGTGGAAGCAATATATTTTTCACGATTTTTAAAAAATATTGTGTATTACATCTATTTTTAAAGAAATATGGTTGTAACATATATGTGTTATTAAATTTTCTTTTCATGTCTGTTGTGGGTGGGTTTTATACTGTTCTGCGGAAGAGTCCAAAATGGACTCTAAAGAATCTTTCAAAAAATCAAAATATTGTCAGAAGACTTAAATATTATTTCTTGACTCATTTACCATTGAAATGACTGATACTGTTGTGAAGCACAGAGAAAGAAGAGATCATACCAGAAATGCTATGGCAATCTTGGGGTCCTCTGGTCTAATAACTTGTAGCAGAAATGAAATGGATGACCAGTAGTGAGGCATGTAATTTTGCCAGCAAGGTAAACTCCAAGATGAAAAAAAAAATAATTTCTTTAAGTTTTTGTCCTCAAATTTGCTGAATATTTCTGTTTTGATTTGTATGTATGCATTTTGAATTCAACTGAAGAATAATTAAAAACCGTATCCTTTTTCTTACTGTTACCTTCCCAAACTGTTCAAAGTGGCTAATTGTGAGAGACGAAGGCTTCTGTGGAAGGGTACACAAATATCTACCTACAGTATGCTGAGCAGTAGCTATTCAAACATATGTAAGCCTGTTAAATTTAGCCACAGTGTAAATATGTTATTCCTGGGACAAGAATCTGGCAGAGTATGGAAAAGCTTTAACAGTTGTATTAGTAAACCTGACAGACTTGAGAAAGGAGTATTGTATCCTTAGAACCGTGGCTGCCAGAATTTAATGTCAACAATTAAAATTTATTTTGATCCTTACCTAGTGTTTATTACTGTTTGTATACACAACAGACCTTACTAATACAGAGATGCACTATTAGATGGAATTACCATCTGTTCAGAGTGAAATGCTGGCATCTGTCTTCAGGTCTAAAACTAAAATGATATTATTTCAAACAAAACAAAATTAACTGCTCTTTACTTACCAACTTCATTTTTGTATACATGTGTGTGCGTAAACACATGGGAAGGGCTTATTTGTAATGACCTGTGTAGCAACATCTATATTTAGATATATGACTTCAACATAAGCTGTATGGACCATCTGTCTTTATTGGTCTTTTTTGTGCCCTCTGCTACACAATGGCATGCAGCAATCATGGGCTTTTAAATACTGTTTTAGCTTTATAATATATTAAATATGTATTATATAGCAAGACATTAAAACTACATAATTAAAATACACAAAATGTGACTTTGAATCCACTAAAATGTAGTATGCTCATTATTTTGACAGATGTGTCTTAACAGAACGTGACTAAAAAAAATTAAATAGGTAAAATTATAGTCGATTCATCTTTCAGAAAGTAGCTACAGGTACCACAGTGACACCTTTAGGAAAATATATACTGTATCTTTTAGTCTTGAATATTTTTAATTTCAGCATTTAGTACCCTGCTGGGCTAGTGCTACAGATTTATTTTCAGCCCTGTCTGTTCCTGTGCGGAGTTTGGTTTTCTGTTTTGATTTCTTTTTTAACTTATGTAACCTATTATGTACAGTCTTCCACTGTCCTGATGCACAAGAATTCTCAAGCATCAATGAGACTGTAGTTTAAGGACTAATGTTATAGCAAGGATGTTACTTTCTGAAAGGGTAAGCTTCTGTTTCATATATCACAAAATAATAAATTGTGTCATGCCAGTGTTTAATGCATGTACACAGTGCATTAACTGTAACTGTAGTACATTTATTTGTGCTAGAGGAGACTTGAAAATGATTAAAAAATCAATACTTCCCTGTCAGAGAAGCAAGTGTTACGATGCATTTAAGTAGTTAATTGCATAAGCCCCATAAAAGCTTCAGGTTTGGGTATCAGAGATGCCATAATTATGGTCCAAGTAACTGCCGTTTATTAATACTAGACTTTAAAGGAAGATATAGTTATTGTCATGAGTGTTAGTTAGCTGTATGCGTTTTACAAATAATGAATTTTAGTATTTCTGTTTTACCATCAGTAAGCTGAACTGGAGAGCTCAACCTCTTATGTTCGCATTTAAAATGCTGACGTACACTAGTTCCTCAGAGGTGAAGTTTTGATTGTTAAGTCATGTTTTCTATTTAAACTTGTGCATTAATACCACAATTCATTAGTGCTGTGCCCTACTTATGCAGAAAAGCTTATGACCTCACGCTGCATTACTTCAATTTTGACATTGTAAATTTCTACCATAGTGTGAGATACTAATTAGATTGTGAAGTCATAAATGATGCCTAAGCAGGAATTTACAGCACATAGTGCCATTGGCAGTCTCCCAGTTCCCCCACTCCATGCCTTCTCCAAGAAGAATATTTATCAAGTTAGAGGGGAAGCAAAGAAAGAAAGAAAGAAAGAAGCAAGCAACATGCTACGGGCAAATAGGAAAAATGAAGAATATGTTAATGATCTTGGAAATGCACGAATGTTTAAAAGGATGTTATTAATTCATTCTAAATGAAGAGATCTCTCTTTCTCTAAAGAACTCACACTATGTACAATGCTGTGCTATGAAGTAATATGTCAGATTTTGAAGGCCCATATTTTAATTCAGGTTTTATTGTTCTTGAAAGGCGTTTATTGCTCTTTACTGTGTCATTATGGGAACAAGTAGTTTCTACAAGTTGTCATTGTATTTCACTTCCTGGGTACAAATGAAGTTTCTGTTAAATCCTTTTCTTTATCAGGGAAAGAAGGGAAGAAGAAAAAGGCAAGATAAGATGGATATAAATTCTATAGGTAGTAGAATGTTCTTGTACTCTCCAGATGATCTCTTTTATTGTTTCAGTGATGGTCCATTTCTTTCCCACCTGTATGGCCATCATGTCATTATCCAAACAGGTCATGCTGCCCTCCAGTGGCTTACTGTACAGGATTTAAAAAAAAAAAATTTTGTTGCTCATAACTCAGCTATAGAGTGACCAACGCTATCAGAATGTTTAAAAGAATATCAGAGTATTGGTTTTTAATGGTAGGAGGATCACTGTAATAACATAAAATTATCTTATGCTGATACCTTTGTGGAAACAACCTTGTATGGAGTCTTATTGGGCCACCAGTGTGGTGGAGAAGTTAGAGAGGACCATTTTCTTGAACTGAATAATTATCTGAACATATGCTAAATGTCTTGTGTGCACACCATGAGGAAAACAACCTGATCGGCCTTCAGTATTGTGGACGGATAGCTGTTCCGCTCCTGTTGACAAGGATAAGTTCAGCGATGAAAGATTCGTGTTGTCATGTACCATACTGCTGAGATGTAACAAGAGTTAATTAACTGTTCAGATTCTCCTCTGGTATTTCACTGAAATCCAATGCTGAAAGTCATACAGATACATGGTCACAGTGAGCTTGGCATGAGAGGCTAATCAAGGAAGGAATACAAATATACTTTTTATGAAGATGTTGATTCAGATTCTTAAAGATTACGAAAAAACCAGTATTTTTGATATAATACTAGAGACATTTATCCAAAGCCAGAGTAAACACATAAGGTAGTTCTTGTGGAATTGAAAGCAAGTTCTTATAAAGATTAAGAATGTTTTTTTTTTTTCTTCTAGTTAGGCTTCTATGCATATCTGTGTTTATTCTTAAGATGATCAGAAACTGAAGCAGGATGTTTTGCAAAAAATGTTATCTGCAATAAATAATTTCCCAAGTATTATAGAAAATGATACCTAGATTTTTTTTTTATGCACAGCTCCAAGAAAACTTAGTGCCCCTCGTGTTGAAGGAATAAACAGCACAATGGTAAAGATAAATTGGAACGAACCTGAAGAACTTAATGGGCCTTCTCCCATCTACCAGGTGGAAAGGATGGATTCGTCTTTAGCTACATTGAATACAGAAGTAGTGAAAGGGATCCGTTTCCCAGGAAATGGATATTACAGATTCACTGGTTCCACTCTTCCCACCAATACTTACTTTACAGGTAAATGAATTTAAATGACTTAGAAAACATACCAATTGTACTCTACATTTGTTTTACTATTTATTATCATGTTCTGTATAATTTTCATGGTAAAATCTGTAGTTTTTAATTTATGAGCATAGTGTGATTGTTAGTGATGTGTGGGCTATTTTGATTCTCACATAAAAAAACCTGTGGAAAACATTATTGGACATCTGGGATTTGTATTCTCTTGCCTTTGGACATAGAGATGTACATGATGGTGAATGTTGTTCCATATTTGACTGATATCCTAGTGCTAAATGTGAGAGATTTTATTTATTCTTCTGGGAAAAAAACCCTTTTTAATTAATTTGCTGTGAATACTAAGGCGTGTTTTCTTTGCTGTCTTTTTGAGGATTCCTGAGGTTGCATAAGCACTCAAAAAGTATTCTCTTCCATGTTCAGAACATTTGTGTTGTGGTCCTGTTTGTTTTGTCAATCTGCCTATCTGATGGAAGTCTGCTGTTTCAGGGCTTTTGGGTATTATCTTCTCTCTTTTCTGATTAGTTATTTATTTTGGAACTGGGATTTTTTCAGATTGAAGCAGACCAATTATCCTGTATTCTGTGATTCTCATCATTTGCTGATGTCTTCACTTCTGGGATAAAGCAAAGATATAGACAGTATGGTTTTTGGGAAAATGAACCCGGTTGGATGTTTGAGATGTTGTAGAGGTCTGTAAGTGAAATATTGCATTGATGTGCATCAAGTATGAATGTTTAAAAGAAGAAATGGCAGAGCTGAAGGTTTAAAAAAAAGAAAAGGTATATATGAAAGGGGTCTGGGTGTGTGTATGTCTGTGTGTGTATGCCTGTGTGTGTGTGTGTATATATATATATATTTATATATATATGTATAGTTGTGAGACTGACAGCAGCAAGGGGAAATCCAAAAGGGATCTGGGCAATAGTGAGAGCAAGCATTAGATGGAATGCTGATAGTGTGAAGGCCACACCACAGCGTGATACAACTTAACCTGGTTCTAAGCTTTGTTTGTTAAGACAGATAAGGGCTGCAAAAAACACGCAGCATTGTTGACATACAAAAGAATGCTGAAGATTTGAAGAGCACTGAGCTGACATCCCTTGTCTTCAGGGTCACCACAGGTAATTCTGGCAAGAATATGTGAGCTATCTTGGTACTTGCAAGTATGTGTGTGCAAATTCAGTTTTTGTTTAAAACAAAAATCACCTTCTTGATCCATGATCGCTCAGTGAATCTGATTTTTAAAAAAAAGTTGAAGATCACTTCCATTTTTTTTCTTGCTAGGTGCTTACTTGACTGATACTCAAATAATAACAAGTGATAATGTGTTAGTTAAATATTGACACCATGTTGACTTGCAAAACCTGTCTCTGTGCAGGAATCTGTAGGAACAGCTGTTGGGCTCCTTTCCTCATCCAAATTGCTCGATGGTTTTCCTGACATCGGAGTTTGCACCCTTTACTGTATATTTAGTAAAAAAATATTTGATGTGTTTCTTCTGTTGTCAGTTGTGATGATCTAAACACCAAAGGAATTGTGAGCTGCAGTTTTTCTCATGGGAGCTTCAATCAGCTCCATCACTGTGGTATAGTTACATATTTTAATCAGGCAGGTAAAGAATTGTGGGTATCTCTGAATTTCCTATTTCTCATCAGAAGTCTCTGAGAGTGTTGGGGAAGAGGGTGTTGCACTACTGGGATTGTTAACATATCTGTCTATTTGTAACCAAGCAAGCGTGACACTAATCTACCCAAGTGCTCATTCAGTCTGGGGTTCAGTTATGCTCCATAAGATGAGACTGAGGCCTTGAATAAGGTTTATTGTGATGACTGAGGTGATTTGAGAGAGTTTGGACAGACTGATTGGGAGATGATGTTAAAATAAAGCTCCCTGTGTACTGGCACCTGATGGCTGATAATGCTGTGTGGATAAATATAATTTATCATTACTTTGGATTGTGTTATTTTTGACCAGCTATTAGACTGAATATTTGGAGACGACCTAGAACCAAAACACCCTAGGCAATTTGTCCAGACATCTGCTGGTAATGACTGACAATCAGGTTAAATCAGCCTGTTTTGGTACCTAAAAATGTGTTAATTCAGGTACTTGGCAACTCAGTAAAGTTTTTGACAAATATAAATCTGGGTTTTTCTAAGTAGATCGTCAATCCTTCTTCTAAAACATGATGGAGGGAAAATTGTAGCAAATCCAGGAGAGTTTAGAAAGACACTTAAGGGAATAAAAACTATTCTTTAATTGTGCTCTGCACTCGTTTTCTTGTCAGACCCTCTCTTATTACCCATATCTGAAGACAAGCAGTTGGCAATTGTGCTTTATAGATGGAACAGCTTTAGTGTGTGTGCAGCTGTGTACATTTTTGACACAAAAGTGTGCCAGCTTGTATATGTCAGTCAGCAGACAGATACTTCTTAGTGTGTCTGGGATCTCCCACTGCTAATCCAGAAAAAGATAGATCAGTGTATTCACTGCTAATAAATGCAGTTGTCCTCACTACCTCCCTGGCTGGTCTTACACTCTGAGGTGCAAGTAATAGGGGCAGATGTATTATCTGGGAAATTTTCCAAATTCATCTTTAAAAAAGAAAAAAAAAGTTAGGCAATAAACACTGGCTACACTAAGCAGCGTCCTTCTGTCTGTAACAAAGCCTCCAGCTGCACAGGAAGATGTGCTCTGAGTACACATTAGATGAGAGGAAGTCAGGTAAAGAAAAGGCTTGTTTCTGCCAGCACTGTCCACATGCAACGTCCCAGCTCTTCAAACTGTGAAGAAGTGTTTTAGGCATCTGTAATAATATGTCCCAAAAGATGCAGACTTGATTTTTAATATTTATTTGTATCCCTTGAAATTCTTAGATACAACAGCATTCATTATATCTACAAAACACCACCAGGCAAAAGAACTGTTAGTGTTCTTGTTTTAGCTAAGGAACTCATCTGTCTCCCATCACTCTGAAGATTGGGGTATTGAGGTGTTTATCTTCATATCTTTCCCATGAGACAGCAAAGTGCTATCATTCTGATTTAATAGATGGGGAGCTGAAGTTTGGATTCTACTTAACGCAGGAGTTTATACTTAAAAGGCCCTCTAGAAATGGCTTAGAAGGTTTTACAAATCAGTTATTTTGTGTGGTTTGCTTTATCAGTACAGCTTGTGTGATGTGGCTGTTGGTCTGGAGTCAGAATGCTGCAGTAACACTGTTGTGTTTGTCTTTCTGGTTGTCTAGTAGCAAGAGAGGTACTGTCTGTTTTATACTGGATGTAGGCAGGTGAGCTTGGAGTTCAAAGAACTGTAAATAGTAAGTGTATGAGTATCTTTTAAATTCAAATTATACTTGTATTATCTCTTTAATGACTGAGTCTAATGGCTAGGTCCAAAAAAAGCCTAGTGGTGAAGGTAATGAACATGATGTCGTGTTAACCTGGCTTTCACTGCTAACAAATGGGTGAGAATAGTTTGCTCTGTAGGAAAGTTAGGGTCTTCATGTACTTTCTAGCAGAGGCGTACCAAGGCTTACAAATAAAAACCTTTGAGATCATTGAATAAAATCCATGGAAAATAGCATGCTGAACTGCTGAAGTGTGTGTTTGTGTGAATATCAACAACAAGCCAACAGATTTATTTATGAAAGAGTTTTTCCTCAGTTCCTTTTTGCTCCTTGGTTGAGGGTTAGGACTTGAGGTGCCTGAATGGATGATATAAAAATCGATCTATGAATTTTGACCTGTGTAAATGAGCCCTGCTTAGGATCAAGTTTGGTTCTAATTTGAGGCACGACCTTCTGTTCATTATTCATAATTTATAAATATCTCCTGAGGGTTAGGCAGCTTTAATTTTTTGTTTTACAGAGAGTAGGGCATCACATTTTTATTTGAAAACATGACTCCCTGAGAAAGCACACGTGCACCCCATTGGGTATGTTGGTGGATAGTACACCTCAGATAGAAAAAATGCCACTGTTTAAACTTTGTAGAAGATCCTGTAAGAAAGCTGTGCAATAGTTTTTTTTCTAGAACAAGTATACTGGATTAAGTTCCTAAGGACAGATAAAAGAAAGTTTAGTTTTCAGATTTTATTGGTTAAATAGATGCCAAACTACTGAGCTATTTCATAAAGGGCCTTCTGGGCCCAAAGAGCAACTGGGTGAAAATTGAACCCTGAATGTCTCTGGGATACAACAACATCTGAGCTAGGAGTTTCAGGACTGCAATTTAGTTGTCTAAAGTACAGTCATGGATTACATAAATCACTTTTTGAAACTTTCTTCTGATCGATCCATTGCCAGACAGAGAGTCTGTGGCAGAGCTGATGGGATAGGGCGTATTATAGTTAGAAAGGATAGAAATTGCAGTCAGTTGGATGTGTGAACGAACGAGAAAGCTTCTTGACCCCATGCTATGAAGATATAGTTGGGCTCCATGAAGAGAAACTCAGTAGGGGTATGTAAGAGAAACTCTGTAGGGGTATGTAAGAACTTCTCACTGTGTAAAGAGTGACTCATTTGCTATGAAAGAAAGAAATCACAGAGTAGCAAGATGGTTGTGTGGAAGGTTATATTCCTCCTGACCTCTCAAAATAAGACTACTTTTCGAATATAACATTGAACATAAATTGACAATTCTGTGGCATTGTACTGGGTTTTGTAAATAATATACATATTCTTTCTATGAAATGGAGCAAAACAAATCCTCCAAGCATGCTTTATGCATTGCTTAAAATGCAATTTGAGCTTGATGTCAGGAGTTATAGTTACACATCCATGTGAGAAGGGAGGCCTTTACTTAGTGATAAAATAATTCATTTTTTTCAGGTGAATGAAAGATTCTTTGTAATATTTCAAAAACAGTTGAATTAGCTACTACTGTTTTAATGTGATTCCTCTTGGATGCTACTTGTTTAAAAAGAAAAATATTCATGTAATACTGATCAAAATGCAGTCCACTCTGAAGAAACTTTTTTGTTTGGCCTTGCTTTGAATCCAAGCTTTCTGAAATAGGATACTACACTTGAAAAGAAGTGGGTCTTGCCTGGAATATGTACTCTTTGCCAACCTCTGCATGATGCAAATTCAGCTCTGTAATAATTAGGAAATAACTGCATGAGGTAAGATGTTCATATATTCAGCATTATAAGTAGAGCTTTTTTACAATGACGTTTTTAGTGTCATGAAGTGGCCTTAAAAAAGTGTATTTAAAAAAAAAAATAATTCTGTGCTAGTGTTTTTACTGCCAAATTCTGACTCAGATACACACACATTTCTCAGAGTGGAGAATCTTTCCAGTAATGATGTTTCTTAATGAGTTTGCCATGGAACACTGCACAAGAATCGTTTACATTTGTTCTGAGCAGAAGTGCTGAGAATGGCTGTGGTCATTCAGTGTTGGATCTCTCCGTGGTTCTTCATCTCAGTGAACTTACTTTGCTGTAATGTAAAACAAATTCCACTCCATATAATCTTGAGCAAACATTTTATAGTTAGTAGAAGGCACAAATATTTTCATTAGCGTATGGAGCCAAATAAACAGGCCTTTTCCAGCATCCTAACAGAAATTTATGGAATGCATTACAACTGAATACCAAGAAAATGGACATGATTGGAGGTCTAAAAACAATGTAAGAGGAAAGTCTGAAGAAAATGGTGTAGTTTAGAAAAATGAAGACTAAAAGGAGACATGGTAATGGTGTTACAGTATATGAAAATGTGTAGTTTAAAAGAAGAGAATGAACTTTTCTCCATGTCTACTATGAGTAAAGCAGCAATGCACTCATAATAAGCTGAGAATATGGCAAGGTAGATTGTCTTCTCTCAAGAATTTTTTTGTAAAAGATTCAGGTTAGTTGGGCAAAGGAATACATTGCTGTGAGGAAGAAAGGAAAGCTCTGACACTGCAGGTTTTAAAGAGTAGTTGAATGAGCATTTGTCAGGAATAACCTAGGTAAAATTGATTCTGCTTTGGCGTAAGCTTTGGAGTAAGCGGATTGATTCTCTGACCTCTAAGAATGTTTTCCAAATATATATCCTATTACAAACTCAGATTAACCCAATGAAAATAGGAAAAATGTTCATTTCACCAAATAACTTTTAGAGGGGAAGAGCTGCTGCTTTTTTGTTGTTGTTGTTGGGAACTTTGCATAGAGTTCTGATTTGACAATTTTCTATAAAGAGGGAAGGCTGCATGAGTTGGACAAGTTTTGTTTCTGTTTTATTTTTTCTCCTCTAGATATTTTCTAGTATTTCTTTTTATGACTACTGATAAGGTTTGAGGTGGTTAGAAATCAGTTCTAATCACTATACCAAAATAATAAAATAATTTTGGTTGGAAGAGAAGTCATCTGGTTCAACGTCCTTCTCATAGTGAGTCCAGCTGGACCTGTTTAGGCCTTTGTCTAGTTGAGTTTTATCTCCATATGTAGTTAAGTATATTTCCAAGTACTCTTCCCGTTTCCAATATGACCAGCCTTTTGTTAATCTTTTCCCCCTGATGTCTATACAGAATTTTCTGTATTTGAACTTGTGTCTGTTGCCTTTTGCTCTGTCACTATATAGCTCCAAGAAAGTGTGGCTCCATCTTCTTTAGATCCTTCTGTGGAGAAGGCAATATCATCTCGTCCAGCCTTCCATGCTTAAGAGTAAACAAACCCTGTTCTCTTGGCCTCTTCTCATGTCATGTACTTTGGCCCTCTGACTACCTTCATGCCTCTACACTGGATTTGTTCCAGCGTGCCAGAATCTTTTTTTATGCCAGAGTACCCAAAACTGCATTTCAGGACTTGCATTTGCCTTTTTTGAATTTTACAAGGTTTCTGTCAGCCCATTTGTCTGAATATGGCCTCCTGCATAGTGTCCCTGGGGACAAAGGTTAGGCTGACCAGCCTGTAGTTTCCCTGATCTATAGACACAACTTTACAGCAAATGCTATTAAATTTTTTGCTTCAGCCTTACCCTAAAAAGGTGAAGAGAATTGAAACAGGAGAGAAATCTGACCTTTTGCTTAGTTTGGCTTTATGTATTGTGTCTCTGCTGGGATTTTTTCCATATATAGTTTTTTAAGAATCGTCATTACAAAATAAATTTTTACACCAAGCTTTCTAATACTGAGAGAGAAAGGAAGAGAGTGCATTTGTTTAGCTGACATGAAGAACTTACTTGTATCTCAGGGAACTTTTGATAGTGCCACTCATTTTTCAGACTTTTATATTAAGTCATACAATAAAGAGCTCTCCAAGAGAGACATTTTTTTTTGTGTCATTTCTGGCTAGGTTGTTGCTACAGGACTTCTTAGAAATTATTTTTAATTTTTCTGCCAATTTCTTACATTTTCTCTTCTTGTCTTTGCAAAAGAATGGTTTGAACCCACATCTTCATCTTCTGTGAACGAAAGATAAAGATCTTGTATATCACCGTCAAGTGGATGGTTTCAGTAAGACGGGGAACCATCCTTTTTTCTGCCTGAGAACTGTTTGCACAGACATTTTAGGTAGAATTTTGTCCGAGTATTTAAAATGAATTCAGAGTTTCATTTTGAAAAACACATTCCTTTCTTCCATCCTTCTGAATCCCAAGAAGCCTAAAGATAGGGAGCGAGAGAGGAGCTGTGTATAGAGAAGGAGTGATCCAGCACAACAAAGTGAACTGTGCCGCTTTATGAACAAAACAACTTAAAACATTTTCGAACATGCACAACAGGGACTTAGGCAGCAAATAAGCCAAGCTGATGCTGACCTTGCCAGTGCTACAGGGGTAATATTTTCACTAAGATGAGCTGGTTTTTGTTAGGCACAGACATACTTTCTATCAGTATCAAGTATCTGCTTTTTCCATTTTTTTATTGTAGAAAAGGTTTATTGTAGACACTACAGGGGAGGGGGCAAAAAAAAAAAGATTCTCCCCTTCTGTATTATTTCTCTATTTACCTCTTGCACTTCAACAGATCAACGATGCAACACAAGCTTTGGCATGCAACTACAATGTTTTTTTGCATCATCTTGGCTTTAGTGCCAAAGTACTTTTTTGCCAGTGTTGTGTGGCATTCTGGACTGTGTGGTTAAAAACAATTATTTCTGTTTGAGCATGAAAACTTTCAGAACATGTAGTAGCCCCAGCTGTGAAAGTTGTAAAAGCAGTAGCTTTCCTATTGTTATGTAAAGCTGTCAGTGGAAAAGCCCTTTCCCAGACTAGAACATAGTTTCAGCTGTCTGCTTGTGCAAAACCAGTTACAGAACTGAGTCTTTTGATTATCACAAATATAACAGATGACCTGTACTCTGTAAAACAGAAATTCTTTCTCTTTTGTGACAACTCTAGTTGTGCTTCTGTTAATTTTGTGCAAGCATGATTCACAATTTTGAAACGTTTTGGGCATTCTCTCTGTAGGTGACAAACCTAAGAATTAGCAGAAGAAAAGGTTTTTATCAATTATTGTTTAGTCAAGGGTAATAAAAGTAGTTACTCTCTACCAAATTTTTATTTTTTATAAACTAATCTGAAAGTGTAACCACTTAGGTACCAAGCTATTTTATACAAGATTAATTTCCACCAGTAAAGCATACCTATATATTTGGTGTTTCTTTTTCTTGTTCATCTCCAAACAAAATGCTGATAGGATTTAATGTAGGAACTTTGTATGGAAGTCTGCAAAAAGAATGCTCATTGAATTTAATGAGAATGACTGTGGAAAAAAAAAATATTTTTTTAATATCTAGTTTGGTCTTTCCTTGGTAAGAATGGAGTTGTCATGTATTTGTTCAGCTCACTGGAGAAGCCAAAGATGGGATTATATTCTGTATTTACAATAGCAAAGAAGGGAAGGAGAATGTTCAAGGAGATTTTCTGTACTCTGTGCCTCTTCTGTGTGCAACAAGGATAGTGGGTACCCTCATATATGTTTCTGAAAATAAACAGTTATGGAAGCGCTGTGTTTTGCTTCAGGCATGACATCTTCTGAGATTCCTTTTGCGCTTGTGCACTGCTAAGTAAAGGTGCAAGATGGAGGGACTTGTTAGGAGAGAGATTTAGGGAAATAAAAGTTGCTGAAATTAACTAACAAAGAAAAATCTAGAAGGTAGAAACCACACAAATGCATGGAGTTTAATTTAAAAAATAGTAAAAGATGGTGGGGGAAAGTGCTAAGCATCTCAGAAGTTTTTCATGCGAGAGATCCATGTACTGTGTGCTAAATGGAGGCTCATTTCATTTTAGTTAAAGCAAGGGCTGAAATGATACAGATCAAAGAAAGAACTTGAAGGAGGTTTCAGCATAGAAAACAGTAGTTCAATGGATGTTCATCTTTTAGAGTGAAGTAACTTGTAACTAAAAGTAACTTGTACCCATTACCCCTTGACTTTTCCATGTGACTCCTTGTAAAAAGTGAGTCTCCATCTTCTTTGTAGCCACCCTTTAAATACTGGAACATGGTGATAAGGTCTCCCCTAAGACTCTTCTCAAGGCTGAACAAACCAAATTCTCTCAGCCTTTCCTCACATGGCAGGCTTCCCAGTCTTTGATCATCTTTGTGGCCCTTCCCTGGGCCCTCTCCAGCCTGTACACATCTTTTTTGTATAGCTGGGACCAAAACTGAACACAGTATTCCAGGTGTGGACTGACAAGCGCTGAGTAGAGTGGGGTAATGACTTCATCTCTGCTGGTGATGCCCTTGTTGATGCAACCCCACATCCTGTCAGCTTTTTTTGCTGCAAGAACACATTGTTCACTCATATTGAGCTGGTTGTCCACCCGGACCCCCAGGTCCTTTTCTACAAAGCTGCTCCCCAGCCAGGTATATCCCAGCCTGTGCTGCACTCCTGGATTATGTTTTCCCAGGTGCAAGACCTTACATTTTACTTTCCTGAACTTCATAAGGTTCTTGTTAGCCCACTCTTCCAACCTATCCAGGTTTTCCTGCAGAGTGGCTCTCCCTTCTGAAGTGTCCACTTCCCCACTCAATTTTGTATCACTGGCAAACTTCATCAAAGTACACTTGATCCCATCATCCAGGTCACTTATGAAGATATTAAACAGCATTGAGCCCAACATCGATGCCCAGGGGGACCCCACTTGTGACGGTTTGCCAGTTTGAAAAGGAGCTGTTTACCACCACCCTCTGGGTGCAGCCTGTCAGCCAGTTCCCCACTCATCTCACAGACCACTTGTCTAGACCATAACACATCAATTTTCTCTAGGAGGAGGCTGTAGGGAACCATATCAAAAGCCTTGGAGAAATCCAGGTAGACAATGTCCACCACTTGCCCCACATCAACTGAGCAGGTTACTTTGTTGTAGAAGGCAATCAGGTTTGTCAGGCATGATTTCCCCTTGGTAAATCCATGCTGGCTTTTCCCAATCATGTGCTGCATTTGGCTTGTGATAGCCCCCAGGAGGATTCATTCCATAACTTTCCCAGTGACTGAAGTAAAACTGATGGGCTTATTTCCTGGATCCTCCTTTAAGCCCTTCTTGTAGATGAGGGTGACATTAGCCTTCGTCCACTCTTCTGGGATGTCCCCCAATCTCCACGACTTTTCAAAGATTATGGAGAGAGGCCTCGCAACCATGTCAGCCAGCTCTCTTAACATCCTCGGGTACATAATGTCAGGGCCCATTGATTTGTAGGGGTCACGCTCCTGTAATAGTTCGCATAAGAACTCTTCCTTCACTGATGGTGGGTCTGTGTTTGCATCACCATGGATTTTTGTTCTCAGGGCCTGGGGCCTAACAGTACTGGTGAAGACAGAGGTGAAGAAAGTGTTGAGAACCTCTGCCGTTTCAGCATTGCTGGCGGCTAATTCACCTCTCCTATTTAACAATGGGACAATATTTTCCTTTTGATGCTATGGACAGTTTTCAACAAGGGTGCAGCGGGTAATTACCACTATGTTGGCTGGTGAGATACTTCAAGTGAAATGAATGCTTTCTGGTGCATGCTTATTTAGACTATTTCTATAAAGGATTATTTAGTCTGATGACTTGAGACACTGTATTTGACTAATACCGAACCTTTAAATTCCTGCTTTTAAGATACAGATTCCTTCCCATATTGTTTTTAAATGATGAAGACGTAACTACTGAATTATGTATTGACTAAAAGTGTGTGAAGTGTCATGCATTGATTATGATTGCATTGTGAATTTGATCAGGAAATTTTCATAATAATAATATAAGGAAGCTTTTCACCTTCTAATTGATTTTCAGGGCGATTAAATTAAGACCTTGTCTAAGTACGACTGTCGTTATCAATTACTGGCAGAATAGAGAAATTAAAGGATTAAAAATTTACGTGTGTTAAGATTCAGTGTTTAAGGTCTAAAATCAATCAGATCATAGACTGAATAATTCCATTATGACAAAAATATCATTCAGGATTAGACCGTGGTAATTTGGAGAAAAAAAGGCTGTCTGCACTAGTACATATGGGAAAAATTAAGATTGCAAAATTAAGCACCTAGATTTAGGAAATGGAGTTAAAATAAGCGGTATGAACTTAATTGAACTTTTTAATTTTTATGTGTTATGATGTCATGTAATCAGTTGTTTAAAAAGTAGCTTCTCTGTAGGTTCTGTGTATGGTATGGACCAGCTGTTGTCTTTTAAAAGTTCTTATGGTTCTGTGTATGGCTTGATGTATGTCTCACTGTATATATCTAATTCTTAGGTAAATACAGATTTTAATTTTTTTGTTTCCCTGTGCTATTTTCATTGGTGTATCTGAGTACTTTGTAATCATTGATAGTCACTTTTACAACACTTACTAGTTTTGTTTTATGAATGGGGACTTGGGCAAAGAAAAAAAAGTGAACACTGGTTTTGAGTGCCCAGCTTTACAGAGGTAGGACCAGAGTTTTCAGAGTAGTTCATGTGTTTAGAGTTTCCACCGACCCCTGTTCAGTGAGGAACACTTAACACTTCCACAGATCTCTGTGGGCTGTTTAAATGCAAGCACTCAAGAAAATGAAGAGTGCATAACAAGTGAATAAATCTGAAAAGTTTGACTTAAGCAGTTTGCCTCACATTGCATAAGAACTTTGTGGCAGAGGTAGGGACAGATTTCTCCAGAGTGACATTGAACTGCACTAGCTATGAAACTGTCCGTTCACTTTTCATACTCCCCTTCCTCTTTCATTAAACATCCGCAGAGCACTACATCAAATAAGACAGGCTTCTGTGCACAAAACCCTTATTTGCTACATGAATTCTCTCTTAGTTGCTGAACATCATAAAATCCTTGAGGCAGGTATCTTATGGGAAATGTGTGTTTGTATAATTGCAGACTATATCATTATTCATCCTCTATTTGTGTATGCATTAATTGTTTGCAGACAATTTTGGTTTTTCATTTCCTAAATTTTGAGAGTCTACTTTTACAAACCCAATGTGGTCTAAATATTTATTATGAATAGTAATTAAAAAAAAATTCCAATGTCATAGGAGAATCCCAGACATATCCATCATGTGGAACATTGCTGACTAATACAGATGTCAGTGAGTAAAAGTCTTTAATATTCATGAAATCTCTTTCTGATCTGAACTATTAGAGACACTGACTGCTGGACTAGATGATCATCTGTATGTGAAGGATAGAGTGCATGCTTTTCCCCTGTTTTCTGGGTTGACTGGCAACATATATATTCAACTGGATTTGTAAGGAGAATTTTTACTAGTAGTTATAGATTCTCCTGTTTTTCTATTTAATTCCCCCCCTATTTCTTTTGCTTTTGCATCCTTTTCCTGTTTTGGCACTATCCATGATTTATTTCTTGCCCCGCCCCCCCTTTCCCTTTTTTTTTTTGACTCCTGGTTTGACCATTGTAATGTCCTTGATTGTCTTCCTTCTGTGTTCTTCAAGGTGTTGTCATCTTTTTCTTCATACTGCCAGGCACCGAGTGGTAGAAAATTAAGAGACCAAGAGAAAGACTCTTTGCCTTCCTTTCTAGTGTCTAGCACACCATCAGAATTTGGTGGCCAGGACCAGTTTAGTGAAAGAGCCTTCTTAGCCCATACATTTCTAAGATGAAAAATCTCCATGCAAATGTAATTTTTCTTTGAGAATTTCACTACTATCCCCTAGCTAACCATCCTGCAAAGAGCTATTTCCTGGCATTGATAAAGTTAGACATCCATCTTTTTTACTTCATGATAACCACACTCTAACAAATTCATATCTCTGATCCACAGAAAGAAGGAACCAAAACACTTAAAAACTTTTGTTATTTAAGATTATAAAAGTGATTTAAAATAATTATTCAAAGCAATAATGAAAAAGTATTTGGCATGAAGATAATATGGTTATAAAAGATTTACTTAAGAGAGAATATTTTAGAAAAATACGAATGTGCTGCTGCCGTTCAAATTTGCAGATCTTGGGGAGGGAGTACCATCTACTTCTGAGTGTTAGTGATTTGTTTAATAAATGCACTGCCTTAAGAAGTATGTTGAAGTTGCAGCGTTTTAAAGATTTCTAAAGATTATAGTAAGCTTTGTCATAGGATAGGATCCTCAGGAAGAAGCACACAGTGCTTTTGACTCTAGAATGACATGTTTTCTCACATGTTACTTGCTAGTGTTTTTCTTCAGTAAGTGCATATTTTTTAAAAAATTGAACTAAAAGAGTATAATGTGTATTTGATTAGATACTGGCTACACGTAGCTTATTATTTTGACTTGTGAAGTGTAATCCCCTTCCTTGTTTTTTTTGGGCTGTACAACACTGGTTTATTTCAACTATGAAAACAAATACCTCTGAAATGAATTATTTTTCACGATACTTCTCTAGAATAGGATGGGACTACACATTTCTTTTCCAGAGTCCCTATCTTTTCCTCAATCTGTTCATACTTACCATGAAATGCACTGGACTTGATCCCTAAAGCAGATGTAGATGTGCAGTATAGCAACTGAGAATTCAGAAAGCAACTGTTAGCATAACTATTAGAATGAAAATGCAAACCTGCCAAATAATGTTGTTCTGGTATAAGGACCATTTAATATGGTGACAGAAATGTCATATACTAAATTACTGGAAACTTCATTGAGCTTGATAGTGAATTGTTGCATGACTTTTTTTTTTTTTTTAAATTTAAAGACATTCTAGAGAATTATATACTGTATTGTAGAAAAATCTCAAAAATTAACTATACTTTATCTCTGTATATACCCAAAATGAGATTTGATCAAAAGTAGTTAGATCTGTGCTTACTGACTTAAGATCTATAATACCTTAAGATTAATTGGGAGCATAAATGGAGAAGCTGACAACCTGGAACCTTGACTTCTTAAAATTGCTGACCCAATTACTGCTAAGCCCTTTGCTGACATGTTAATATGTCTCTTTAAACTGGTAAATCACCACCATTTCTATGTGTGCTAGAGTTGGTCCATTGGATGAAGGAAGATGTAAGTTTAATTTAAATAATTATTGACCTATTATGACCTTTTCATTTCACTTGTACTGCTCCTCTCAAGGTAAGCAATTATATTTTTATAGTCTTGGATGGTAATCAATGTACAGGAGCTATCTTTATTGATTTAAGTAAGGCCTTTGATCTGGTAATCACCAACTATTGCTATCTAGGCTGGCCTTAACTATATTGGATATTTCTACAGTTATTTAGTTTTAAAATATGCAGAATTTAGAATTGTGTTAAGATGTTGCAAGCAAAGTAAAAAAATTTTTCGAAATCCATAAGATTCCACTTCAAAATCTTCCTTAGAAATTGGAAACAGATTATTTTATACAATACGTGCCATTTTTTAACTTGTAACTAGTTTTAGGTTGGCAACTTGGTGTTTTGTTTTTTTTTTAATATATTGAGCAGATGGTCCTTTTAGGGTCAGTTTTGCTTAGTGGGGAAAGCCTGGCTTTTCTTCATTTTTATTTAATTTGCTACCCATATTGGACACTTTTGGTAGGAAGGTTTAGTTAATTGGTTGTTTTTTCAAGTCTGTCTTATACTGTGAATTCAGAGTTGCAAACTTCTACTCTTCCATTTGGAGGTGGAAACTGTTCTGAAATTCTTATTCTTATTTTTTTTTAACCAGTGTGCACATTTTGCACATGCATTTTGTGCAATTTTTTTTTAACCAATATTTGTATTAGGTAAGAATAGTAATTGAAATACTGGACCTTTATCATAGTTTGTAGCATACTCAACTAACTTGTTCTCATCTTTTTCCTCACTCCTCATGTACCTACTTCCTTTTTTACCTCTTCCCTAATGTTCTTCTCTGGACATGTTTTTCTTTTATTTCTGCACACACACACCCCCCCGCCCCCCGCCTTGTTTTAATGTATGACTTTGGAAAGCCCAAGTAAATATTAGTTTAAACTGTCTTTAGAAAGCTGTGAAATTTGTGATCATTTGATCTGCTCCTCTAATGAGTTCCAGGGCCTCTATCTTTCTTGCAAAGGGAGTTCAGTCTTGCTCTGGTGAGCCCTGAAACTAACAGCAGTTGTTCAGAGAGGTCACCAACATAATGAGAAGGGCACTCGAGATATCTTGAACCACTTCCATGGATGGCCATGAAGATTAATACCAGGACCTTACATTTGACCTAATATTCTATGGAGAGTCCATGTAGTGAGCAGAGCAAATGGGATGATGTGCTTGTGGCAGAGTGTAAATAAAGCTGCTGCATTCTGGATTTTTTTTTTTTTTTTCCTGATATGTAAGCTAAAATATGGCATCTTGTTCTTGCTTAAGGTCATGAAGGTGTGAATTGTTATGACCAGGTGCATTCCTGAGAAGCAGTAGCATAATCTCCTTGCTAGTCATCGGTGGAAGAAGGCAGGGTTTTGTATGCTGCTGTATCTGCCAGCCTCTGCTGAAATGACTGGAACTTGGTGTTTTGAATTGTGTTCATGAAGAAGCTGATGATACAGTAGAACTGATAATTAAGCACAGCAATGTTCTTTCCAATTTTCCAATCACATTTTGTGATTTCATTACCTGTAAGACCTGTAGAACTGTTATTTTGAAATAATTTGTTCTTTGTCTATTGAAAAAGCATTTTATTCTTTCATTTAATATTTGCTCTATTTTGTGTTTACAACACATTCTTTGTAATTTCAGAATTCTTCTGTCAACATTCTATATTTTTATCTTGTTTCATATTGCTAATAAGTTTAATTGTGCAAGCACGCAGTGCTACAGTTAGTCTAATCCTAGCCCTGTTCAGTCATGCACACTAGTTTTTTTCAGTCTGTTGGTCAAAGGCTAAATGAGATGGTAAGTAAAGTCTGGGACTCTTCAGCAGGCTTGAAAGTTTTACCTTAAGCCTTACCATGTTCGTATTTTAGGACTACATGAGTTCATAGTGGAGTGCAAGAGATATGCATATGTGAATCTTGCTGCCTATAAATACCTATAGTAGAGGCATATTTCAGTATAGCATTTGATTTTAAAATGTAGGTACTAAAGTGAATAGAACCCTCTCTGCCAACATGGCTAAGAAATAAAAATAAAAATGACTCAACACTGGGACAGGTAATCTTATATTGGATAAAATTACAGGGTTTTTTTCTCCTCTTTGGAAAAATAAAAAAGGTTAAATTCCCTGGAACTATGATAAGTCATAAAGGACATTTACTTGTCTTTTGCACTGCTACTAAGGGATTTTTTTTCTTCTCTGTCTGGGGAACCTGCCAGACAGAGGTCTCTTTCCCCATCAGGTGGATTTTTTTGTCCTGCTCAACATCTTCCTCTATACTATTCCACCTTCTTTGGGAGTACTCCGCTGTAGCTAAAAGAAATATAAAAGCTTTAATTTTTTTTCTTATAGCAATTACTTCACACTGGTGTTTCACACAGCTGTAAATCTTTTATCAGATGCTTTCTTAAAACTTTTTGTATTAAATAGCTATATGGACAAAATATTAATTCATTTTACCCAATTATGCTATGAATATATACCAATATGAAACAGCATGTTCTCCTGAACAACCTTAACCCTAAATGTGCTCCCTTGGCCCCCATTGTACCACATGGTGTTTTTCACATTGGAGATGGGGGTTGAGATAAAAGCTATGTCATCTGGTTTTGATACAGCACTGGGTATATGATAGGTATTTAATATTGATGATAAGAAAAACAGGCTGCCATGTTTCAAATCAAAGCTATTGAACCAGGTCATATCCTGGATATATATGCTCTTAGGACTATACTTGCAGATCTGAATTTCTGTCTTCCCACCAAAGTTCATCCAGCTCTCACAGGGTACCAATTTAGTAACCATTCCCTAATATACATTGTAGATGGCAGGTGCTAGAGTCTTTGTCATTGTGCCCCAAGTCTAAGGCACTCTGCCTGAAGATATTAGAGCAGCCAATTTTATCTGTGTTTATAAAACTGGCATTTCTGTTTTCTCAAGTCTTCCAGGTAGCCACAGTGAGCTCTGTAACTGGTTTGTTGGTTTGTTGCTTGTTTGTTTGTTTGTTTTTCCAGAGACTCGTGGGATATTAATCATATGAAGTTATTTTAGATATTTATATTATGTTGCAAATATTTTTAAACTGATCATATACAGTGCGCAGGGAAAAGGGTAAGCATAAGCAAAAAAAAAATAATCTCTTGGTCCAACGGGTAAATTTTCAGTACAATATACGAGCATTTAGCCACACAAGTCCCATTAATGTTAATGGTCCCAAGCTTTCTTTTATTCATCACAGCACTGATTGCACTTGGTCAGCTCTTTATCAGTTTGAAATATTGACAGTAGGAGGAGGCGTTCCCTTAGCCAGGCCTGACTGTTGCAGTGCTCTTTTAACTTAGTCATCCTGCAAATGCTCCTATAAATGGATTTATTTCAGCAGATCCAAAATACATCAACCGGATCATCTTACCCCGGTGCTAGCCCCTTTGCATTGGCTCCAATTTGCGAGAGCATTGATTTTAAACATTGATCATTACTTATAAAGCACTCTATGGTTTTGCACTATCTTATGTATTAAACTAACTTGTTACCTGTGCTGCTGCTAAAGTCCTATCTTTATCTTGTGAAGTGATTATTTGCTTTCTGTGGTTATGATTATGATTTAGATTATAAAACAAGGCTATTCCCTGAAAATATGTTGGTCACAATAACTCAAGATTTCTAAAATTTCTGCTACGCAGCCTTGCTTTTCCTTTAGTGGTCTATATGTCTACTTCAAAATTATTTCCATGCTTTCTGCAAATGATATTGTGCTTACTATAGTTATTGCAGAAGAGATTTTTCTTTTTTTGGTCATACTATTATGGAGCACTTTGTTTTATTTGTTGGAAAAACAAACTTTACTTTGTTTTAATTGGGGGAAAACCAGACTTTTGTGGGTCATGCCTTCTGGTTTCTGAATATTTCTTTAAGTTGTCTTTATCTGCTGTCCTATAAAATCTATGCAGTGTTGTACAAGCAAGTAGTTGTAGCATAAAATATTTCCCTATACTAACCAAGGTGAGGAACTACAGAAATATCTTGCAGTTCTTGAATTCAGAGAGTCATTTGTACTTACACTGATGGCACTCTTTGGAGCTGCATAGAATGGTATTCTTAGGGAGTTCAGAAAGAAAAACACTATCTACCTCAGGGAGGGGGGAAAAAAAAAAAAGAGGAAATAATCCAAATTTGACCTGATACTTTGTATCTAAACCTGTCTGTTTAAAATTTTTTGTTCTGACCATGCTTACATGGACGTAAATTGGGATTTGTGCTGTTATTCTAGGGTAGTTAGAGTTATAACAACTGATGCTTGGAGTGGAGTGTGTCCTCATATTTTCTTCTAAGTAAAGAAAAAAATTAGTTCAATAGTAAATAGTGTCACATTTTTATACAGACCTTTTTTTCAGGCTTGGTAATTAATAGTGCTCTTTTATTCTTGTTTATGTTAAAAGTTTCTTGATTTACTAAAAATGAAACTTCGCCAGCAGTCGTGCCATCGCTAACAGAATGCATTCTATTTCTTCTATAGTAAATAGTGGGAATTTTGGTGTAGTGGAGTTTTAGCCCTTGGGGGATTTTATTTTATGCATTTTCAAGTCGTTCAGTGACTTGCTGCAGAGACAAGAAGGAAGGAGGGGGAATCTATTTACACAAATTACAGTCTTTGTTCCCATCAACCTTAATAATTGGATGAACAAAAGGAATGCTAGACTGGCAGGTACAACTATCACAGGTAATATCTTTTGAGCCAGAAACAAATTATTAAGTGAATTGTGGAACCAGGGTGAAACCTTGTTGGGAAGATTCAAGGAGGGGGTGGGGATAACTTGTTTTTAAGAATGTCTACCATTGGGAAGACTTCCTGCATTGTAGAAGGAAAAGGGAGTTTTATCTTGGGATGAAAGTTGTCCGTTCCATGAAAGTTTTGGCACTATTCAGAGTGACTTCCTTTACAAACAATTTGCACATTTAATTATTATGTTTTGGAGGTTTTCTTTAGTATTTTTAAAAGATTAAATGTATTATAAAGACACTGCCTCTGCCCTCCAGCTTTCAAATTTAGGTGGCTCTCCCATTTATTTTCCTCCTTTAGGATTCTTTAATCTTTCTTCCATCTGTTTGATATTTTTTCTCACCCAAATTGTTCCAATTCAGTGATTGAAATATGCCAATTCAAGCTACTTATTCCAAACCTGTGTTAGATTGTCACATTTGCATCATTAATTTAAAAAAATTAGGATATTCCTGTGTAAACTTGATTATGCTACTGAGCTGCACGCACTAAGGGGGAAAAAATGAGCTGAATGGGAATCCTGGGTGAAGCAAAGACTGCATAATTGGTTTTATGCCAGACCTTCTGCCTTTCACATAGGCAGGAAAGGGCCAGGGAAATGTCAGAGGTGGAAATCAGGGCAAGGCAGTACTCCTGCGGAATTGCAAAGTGACCGTCAACTGCAGCCAGCCTGAGAAACGGCCAGTGCTCAAGGTTGCTTTAAGACAGAAATGCCCGGTTGTCCTGGCTTTATAAGCCGCCAACTGAAATCTCCCTCCACATAAGAGCCCCAGGATTCCTACTGCATATTATGTTAATAGTTCGCAAGCAGTCCCTCCCCAGAGGTCTTCCTATGGGACAGGGCTGCACTGGGTATAAGGTTTCAGGGTACCCTGGAGTCAGTCTTGATAGTTCAATACTTGCTTTTTGCAGCAGTTTGGGACCCGGATTGACGGGCAGACCCTGTGCCTGAAAGCCCTGCTCTCAGCTGCTCGATGCGGTGGCAGCGTTCCTGCACTGACATAGTCAAAGGCCACATGCTGTTCAAGAGCCGTCGGCCAGCTTTCCTCTTGGGCGATGCCATTTTACACTAGACATGCTTTGCTGCTACAATTACACAGTTCACCCTTTTAGTAACAAAACACAGTTTAGATTGTATTTTTTGTAAGGGCTTTTTTGTTTAGTGTTTTAAGTGCATCTGTAAATAAGGTTTTTGCATTGTTAAGGATGAGGTGAGTAATTTTTTCCCCTTTTGCTTACGCTGCCCTAGCATCGCAAGCAAAACTTTAACATAATCAGTGGGAGTTAAATAAGCTGGCTGTCATCTGAATGCTCAGGCAACAAGAAGAACAAAAAAAAAAAGGTGACTTGGAGCCATTGTTGCATCACATGGGCAAGGATTGTTGCTTTTTTTGTTTGTTTTGAATATGGGTGTCTTTCTATGAGGCACTACAATTGGTAAAGATACAAAAATGGTCACACTGGAAACAAAAGAATAGAAAGTCTCGTACTTCTTAGTAATGTTGTATGTCCAATCACCCACTGTTTGATTTAATCTATTACAATATTGTAATCAATCATGATTTTCTGTGTTGCAGAAAGTCTCATACTTTGAGAGAAAGGGAGAGGGAGAAGAAAGAAAAAATTATCAGTGAATTTTGCAGAAGAAGAGGAGAAATTTCCTTATTACCATCATTCAGAATTAGTCAGTCATGTATTCTGTAATCACTCATGTTTTAAGCAATAATGTAAAAATCAACACAAAGGCAGGCTCGAGCAAAGTGGTCTTTAATTCAGGAATCCCACAAGGAATTAAAATTCTGAAAAGATGACATAAGATCAATCAATAGCTGCCTGCAAATATCACAATATATGGAGGCTAAATGACATCATGCTATGTGAAAGAAATTGTTAAGGAAAGTATTTTCAGCATTGTCCTTATCTCTTTTTATTTAGATTAATAAAATTGGTTGAATTTTAAATCTTTACATGTCTCTTTTGTATTAGGAACAAAAAGTTGACACCATCTGCCCTAAAGAATTTACAGTAAGACAGGATTGAGCACACATACATAGAAGGCAGTGAAGGAAATTTTATGGAAGTTATTCTTTTAATCCTGGTGCTTTGGCAGTCTAATTTATTCCTTGTTTAGTGTTGCAATTTAACTTACATTGGGCAAACAGAATTATGACAGTATTTACTAAATGTTATGTGCTATATCAATTTCCTATCATCATAGTTTTCTCTATTCCACACTTTCTCATTTGCTTCAAGTTGAATCTTGTGTAAATTTTGCCCTTTATTTAAGCCCTTACAGCTTGAGTTACATGGCTATTCATACCATTGAAATACCTTTATACATGCTTATTTCTGGATCAGCTTTTGTACTGATTTTACTAACAGATGTAGTTCAGAATTTAGAGGTATACTGGGTTTCCTCCAAGTATTGATTAGAGTCATGAGAGAATCATGAACTCCTCACCATACATGGAAACACACTGAAATGCCAACAGATATCACTGCTGGTGATGTTTTGTGTATCAGTTGGCATATTACTTTTTCATTTGCATCCTGACACACAGTAAAAAATCTCAAGTCCTCAGCTGAAGAGCAGCTAGCCCAACTTGGTAGGAGGGAGATGTTACCTCTGTTTTCCTTTACTGCCAGCATTATTATGTACTATCGTGGTTGCCCAGGTAGGTGACTGCACACAGGACTTAGCATAATATCTGGTTTTATCTATCCCCTGTGAGGTATATTTGTCACATTCTCTTTATTACTGGATGTAGTACAGGAGTTTTTCCACGTCCACTGCATACCACTGTACTGCTTTTCTAAAAACCAGAGGAGAGGAAGGGTTTGAGTTGTATTTATGGCTCTGAAACTATTTTGTAGTGTATGATTATTCAGCTGATAGATAAATGATATTTCATTACAATGCTAGTTTTGTTTTATGCTTCTGTATGTGCTTAACTCTTACAATGAGTGCAAGGGTTTGATTCTTGGGAATAAGCCAAACTACAAATTGATAATGAAACCTCCACAGCTGGTTTACTGCACTGGGTCATGTTTTCTGTGGCACATTCTTTACAGAACTGGGCAGAGCAGAGAAGGTTGGTGAATTTGGTGTATATGACCTTAATGTATGATAAATAACATGAAATCTCCAGTTTATTGGGCCATATACTTACGATGACATACTATGAAAGGAAAAGGAAATGATAACAGCACCTGATGCTGAACTACTAGGGGTGTTTCTTCCCTCTCTTCCCAGTTCTGTTTTCTAAATCAGTCCAGGGACTGTGACTGCTGTGTGCATGATAAATTCTTCCTTTTGTTCATCTGGAAACATTAGTGAGAGTAAGCAGGAGTCATACATATGCTAAAGTAATTTCTAAGAGAAAATCACTGGATTTCTTAGCTTCCCATGCAGCGCTTGCTTCTGTTTTCTGCATATTGTAGTTTGCAGTAACAGGGCCAACATGTTAGCTTTATCCTGATGACTTTCATGCCCTTAATCATATGGTCATTTAAAGACAGCAGGGTCAAGGTGGTCTTTCAGGATTACAGCTAACCCTATGTGTCCAGTGCAAGAGAGGTTGGACGGCACTTTTCTGTTTCCATTCTGTCCTGATCTGTAAGGGCAATGCTTTCACTGAAGCTGAACTTGAGGTGTTGAAGACAGTGTTTTGGTAGCTGTGGATCATATTCTAGGTAAAATACTCTGTGTAAATGCTGTGAAGTGTTTGGATATGTTTTCAGTGAACATTTCATGCCAAACCCAGTAAAGTAATTAATTTACAGAGTGTGCAGTTCCTAGGTAGAGGCATATTGGTAACACAACAAAATGTAATGGAATATTATTAACCCTGTCAAAGCAGGATCTGCTGCACTTTCAAGTTGTAGTTCCATTAGGTGGCAAATATTTTGGAAGGCAATGAGTGAACCTTTGCAATTACCTACACTGATGGAGGTTGAGGAAATAATGGTTCACTGTCAACAGGTATGTCATGGTATCTTTAGAACGCTCCCGTGTAAATAAGAGAAAAGTGAGTTTACTATCTATATATAAATCTTGCACCTGATCATTCCATTGAAATCCTTCTGTAATATTAGTTCCTGCAAATAAAATCAGTTTTAGGCTTGCTCTGGAAAAGGTCATTATGTCAATAATAGTCAGGTGAAATACTGCCACAAATACTACTAGATGAAAATATTTTATATTCCTTTCAGTTAATTCCTAATTCGGCAGTTTTATTGCAGTTTATTGGTCTACCTTAAAACTCTGCATTAACTTGGATATGCTGTTAGCTTTTTTTGCAGTTCTACCATGAGTAGCATTTGTTGCTGAGTTTGTAACTTGAAACTATGGGTTTTGCTGAGTGTTTGCTCTGTGGTGTTGTATTTCTGTCTAAAAGGGTTTTTTTCCCCCTCCTTTTAACATTTCCATTTTTGTCCTGTAGTATTCCTCAAGACACTCATTAGCTTATTTTAGTGATTCCTCTGTTCTGTATGTACACTGTCTAATCAATAATCTTCTTGCTGCAGGATTTCCACCTTATTGTGCTTTCAGCTTCTGTGATGTTGTGTGATGGGATTCTGCCTTGTCTAGTGTTGTCTGAATTTGCTGTGTTTCAGATCATTACACTGACTTTAAATTTGATGTATTTGCATTTTACTCATTTCTAGCCTTACTCTTTTCCCTTGATCAGTTAAATTACTCTGTGCAGTGTTACATTTGTACTATGCTGGAGATACTAACTAAAGGCTTATAATTGAAGTACTATTTACAACTGCTGACCTCCAGCTCGTTTCTGATTTCACTGTGATGTTGACCTTTTATAGATTGCACCGTTGTAAATCTTTGAAGTGATTCTTCTTGTCATCATATTTCTAGTAATTATGATTTGCATTGCATTAACACCTAGAAGCCTCTTCCACCTTACCCTTGTTGCATAAGATGACCTTTTTTATGCACTAATTCACATATGGGTAACAGAATACAGTTCTTTCTCTAAAGAATTTATCCTGAAATGAAGATGAATGCTTGCCTCTATTTCCATACTTTAAATATCATAGCTTGAACTAATGAAATTGCTCATAAAGTATTCTTAGTCCTAGAAACTATTTTGTTCCTTTTCTAACAAAATCAGAGTCCATTGAACTTCTTTCTAGCCTATGTAAAGACAAATAAATAAAAATAAAGATTATAGGTATTATCTGAGAGAGACCATATATGAGTAAAATTTTTCTCAAATTTTGTTCAAGTTGGACAATAACATAAAAGAAAACATCAGCTGATTATTGGGCTGATGGTTTCCTCTTTGTTTCTATTTCACTTCAGTAATAAGAGCAACACAGGAACAAACTCGCAGCTGATCCTTACCCTGAGCAAAACTCAACTCCTGGAGTTTCAAGATTACCGTTATTATTTTTACTCTGATAGCTATGCTCTGAAAAAATAATGCTGGTTGGATGTGTGCTTATTGTATAATGTCCCAATGTACACAAGTGGAAGAGTTATGAATTCTGTTCCTAGACTTGCTTAATAAATGAATTTGAGTCAGGACACTAGTTTCTTTAATGGTTGTATGGCTTTAAACATCTGTGTAAACAACTGGGTGTTGACTCTAATGACAAGGGAGTGCTAACAGATTATGGTATCATCTGCATCTCCATATCAGGTTTCACCCTGATCTCTCCATGTTTTTCTGAGGCCTTCATTTATTTGTTTAGATAAATCTAGGTAGTAAGACTGTCCAGTTCCTTTTGGGTCTGGCTAAGGTCTCAGATAGTTCTTGTGTCAATATTTTGTAGATTGTCCTAATTATGTTTCTCTTCTCACTAAGAAGTTGTAAAGTATGTGTGAAAAGGTGCATCTTTGCTTTGAACTTCTTCCCTTTTACTTTCCTTGAATGCTGTCTTGTTTGTGTGTTGAGCGTGCCTTGGAAAGCTTCTCTGCTCCTTATCTGCCTTTCCTAGACAAACTCATATTCTTGTATTATGTCCTCTTCCTTGTGCACTAAGTGCAGCAAGCCAGACTTTTTCACTTTATCTTCATATGGGAGTATTCTCATGCCATGATCAATCTTACTCTGAGCAAGTTTTTTTAAAGAACTACTTTGTATAAATATAAAATCTTTAATGTATAAAGCATGGTTTATTTATTTTTTCCATGGTATAAAGAACTGATTGAACAGTCTGGAAATTGCCCACTTAATTCTAAACTGCAACTATTGATGTGCAGAGTAATAAATACAGACTGAGAATCTGCTCTTTAGGGAAGTCTTGTGATGTTCTGCATAATATGCAGTATTTGGAGAAGGCTAAACTAATACCCTTTTTTGGATATATTAGTGTTTCTCAAATGTCAGTAAATACCTAGTGTCTAGGTAATTTTTCTGAATACATGTGAGCATTTTGCTGATTTTACATATATTTTTAAGGCTACAGAGAACAAAACAGTAGTGAATTTTTCAAACATTACAGAACCTTACACAAGTATTATTGGTCACCATTCTTCAGGAAGGAACACGGCAGGGGGTTTAAAAGATGGCTCTTGGGTGACATACCCCAGTCATTGGCCGAGTACAGACTCAAGGTCTCCTAATTTTCAATCTCTTGATTTAACCACTGGGTATTACACTATTCCTGAAAAAACATCACTCTGTAAGTGAGGGGATAAAGTGCTACTAATACATCAAATCTTATCAAATGACTTTAAACTTATCTTAGCTTTCTTTTCACCAAGGTTTGCTGTAAATCTTTCTTACTAGGGAGTAGCAGGACTTGTGTCCTTGCTAAAAGGGGAAGATTGATTTACTATATTCATATGGAACCAGCAGCTTCCTATGACTATGCAATAATGAATTGGAATATCCTATAGGTCTTACCCCTGTGCAACACTTCGGGAGACCTTAAAGACTGGAATATGTTACAGAAGTCCATTTGATAGAAACTTATAAATGTGTGTCTTCTGCATAGAATAACAGCATAACAAATCTTTTAGTATGTGCAGTATTCTTATTCTTCAAATACTCTAATTGATTGTTCATTGGGCTCAGTCAGCCAAAAGTGGAGAGAAACTTTGTACAGACATCATTAGTTTTTCTCCATTTAAAGATTAATCATGAAGAGCTCTGGCTCTTTAATTCTGTAATTTGTATATTTAATGGGCTGCTGCAGAATCTATGACAGTAATTAGCATAGCCTGAAAACTCATTAATACGCAACAACATGATTAATGCAGCATTAATGCAAACATGACTGAAGTTATTTGGGTTATGTAGTAAGAAGATTAAAGCTAAAATGTCCTGTTTGTTTTACCAGTAGTGGGTATAATGGGGTAGCAAGCAAAATAAGAAAAAACAGGTATCAAATTAGTCATTTTAGTGTAAAAGAAATACTCAGTTCTCAAGAGGATTTGCAGTTTTGCCTGATAGTTGGTTTCTACAAGAGGTGTTACATATTTCCCCCTTCCATTCACTCATCGTATTCTGTGTTTACGCTTGTTCAACCTTTCAGTTTGACTTAATTGTTTTGCAGTTTGAGGTATTAAGAGTATATAAAAAAAAGTCTTTGAATTGTGTCATTCTGAAAAAAGTTAGGCTTTTTTGATATATGGGGCTTTTGTACAGGCTAGTTTTAAAAACAATGGATTTTTAGCTTCTTGTGGTTTTGCTATCATCACAAAAGAAAAGGGACTGCTGACCTGCAATTGGACACTCCAGTTACAGTTTGGAAAAGATTTGGCAAAATTTTTTTCTGTGTTTGTGTGTACAAATATATCCATGTGTACATATGTATATAGGCATATATGTATAATGCCTAAGTATATATTTTAAATTTCTACTAAAAAAACTAAAGCAACTTAAAAATGAGCAGCATTTACATCATCAATGGAATTAATAACTCAGTGTAATGTTTGTGATGGTGAACTTCAAAAATATTTTCACACTCATTAAGATAACAGTAAAAGATGGAGCCTCTTCCTGTACCAAAGACAACAAATGACATTGGACAGATTTGGGAAGAATAGTTCCCAGATTCTTCTCTCAACAAAATGCAGAAAGCTATAGGCCATCACAAAGTGTGAAGAACTTCTTGTATTCAGCAGAGGATCTTCATGAGTATGTGCAGAAAACTGGCCTCTGAGTACCTTCTTTTTCTCTCCACTGTTTATTATGTAAAACTGCTTTAAATACTGATCCATTGTTGTGAAAGGTGAATTTTCTTATAAAAAATAATTTTTTAAATGTGTTTTAGCTATTGTAATGACATGTAGCATGCAGAATCGCTCTCACCGAGAGAATAATGACTGAATAGTAATTCAATGGAAATGTATAGTAACTGAGAGTTTTACTCCCCATCTATCCTCTCCCCAGTTAAAAACAAATTTTGTTTTATAATTTCTGTGGGAAAATGTACTTTGATTAGGAAAAAGCATTTGTGCACTGTCTTAATATTAAGTAAATGCTTAACGTTTGTCATCCTGAAGAGACTGCTGAGAGTCTAATGATGTAGTCAAAATTTTCTATACAATTTCTATTCATTTTACTTGGTGTTATGCACAAAGGCTTTAGTAAGCATAAAGAGATCACTTTCTTTGCCAACAATTTTCTGTTCATTTGATTGGAATGTACAATTATATAATTATTTACACCATTTCATATAGCGATATAAGTAGAATGGAAATGCAAATTGTGTTTGTACAATTGTACAATTTTGGGAGAAATTGCACTGAGAATGGATGTGCTTCACAGATTATGCAAAATTTATTTCTAATAATGCTTTGTGATTTTCCAGATATTGGGCCAGTTTGTTTTTTTTCTGTTTTTTCCCATCATAGTGTACACTATTTTCCTTTTATAATTTCTTAAATCCACATAATATGCTAGGGTATTTAATTATTATTCTTATCTTGGGCATATGGGTTAGGATTTCATGTGTTTATGAAAATTAAACTAACACTATTCTGGCTGACCGCATTCAGGTTGGAAATACATTTATGTGGCTGTTCTTGATACTTTTGGACAAATTTGTTCATGTGGTTATATATAGGTTTGGGTGAAGGTGCATGGGAGTTCTGAGATTTGTAGCAACTTCTATGTATTTAATGAGTCTAATAACTTATATCTGTTGGCTATTTTGAGCTGGACTCTGAACATTCAGTTGTAAAGGTACTTTACAGGTGTTTTAGCTTAGTGCATGGTACAAAGAGATTAACCTGGTCTAGTGGAAGGTGTCCCTGCCCATGATAGGGGGGGTTGGAACTAGATGATCTTTAAGGTCCATTCCAACCCAAACCATCCTGTGATTAATTCTAAGTAGGCCACTTTGCTGAAATCTCTCAGCTGTTATTGTAAATGCTGTCTTCAATTACCTTGCCCCTCTGCCTACATTCTCCCCTCAACTCCTCTCCCCTAAAATTTCAAAAAACCAAAACACATTTTTTGACTATTGTGAATGCTTTTGTATTTTGAAATGCTGATTTTTTTTTGTTTTTGTTTTTAAACTAAATTCAATCCAGTTGAATTGGAAAGATGTTTCACAGGAAACAAAACCTCTTTAATCTGGGTGAATAGCTTCTTGGTCAAACAAAACCTATTTTAAACTTTTTATTTTGCAAGAAAAAATGTTTAGCACTAGTCAGAAGTGAATTTTATCGCTGTAATAATTATAAATTATTAGTATATGTTATGCTAATCTGGGAGCTGCTATAATTTATTAATATTTTCCCCCTGACTACCAACTGCCTCTTCTAAACTCAAAATAATCCCATGTGCTCTGTAAACTTGCTTTAAGCAAAAACCACAGCCAGCCTCTCAAGAGCACGTTCTCGCCTGTTAAATCCTTTTGTGCAGATCTTGCAAGCCGTATTGAATTGTGCCAGAAGAATCTGAATTCAGGTGTGAATCTGATTCTGAATCTGAAATGTTGCTGAAGTTCTGACTTGCTAAATTTACGTGAGGGAGGTAAAGAGGTGGTGTAAAAATTGCTCCGTATGCATTTTCTGCATTAGACAAAAAACTGGGTTCTGACTCATCTGACATTATAGTAATAGTATATCTTTTTACTTTTAATATCAGCCTGTACTAAAAGGAACTCTCAAAACTGTGTACTCGCAGGGTAGCATGCTGGTATTGCTTCTCAGTTGAACACCTTTAAAATGCCTGCATTGGTCACTCACATCCTCATTCCTCTACTAACCTCAATGTGCCATCTTTGAAACTAGGATAAAAATCTAATCACAATCCACTACTGCAGAATTGATCCTGACAGAAGGTTAGTCTGCCCTAACACACTTTGGGATACTTTAAAACATAATAGTAATTTATTTTACTTGCACTTTTGTTACTGTGTATTCTTTTTGTCTTTTATGTTGACCGTATACAATACTTGTATTATGTTTTTTACAATGCCATTGTAATTAAAGAAATTCAATTACAGAAATTGAAGAAATTTCTTTATTTATAATTAAAGGAATTCTGACAGCTTCTTCAATTGCAGCTATAATTTGAAATGGAATTAAATATTTTATTTGAATGACATACATTAATGTTTAATTTGTAGTAGAATTTCCTGTTGTTTTTTTACCCCAGAAATGATAACAACTCCTTGTGGACCGATCATTTTTGTCACATAAACAGGCGTATTAGGTGAATTCTTGAGTTGCAATTCAACATTCAGTTGATTAAAGGTATATTCCTACTATGCCCCACAGATGGTCGTGTTTTCCATCCAAGATTTAGTAGCCTCAGTAGTGTGTCTGAGATGCAGTTTCTGTATATGACAATTTACAGAAGTAATTGTAATGTCACTATTTTATTTATGTTTCTATTTATCTGTTATATTTAACATTGAAATTAAGGTTTTAGACATGCATACTGAAATAGTAGACAAGTCTTTGAGAAACTTTCGTGAAAAATCATGTGTCCCATCACCCCCCCTAAAATAAAGTTTTTCTGGTCATCCAATGTGGTTTTTGAGTTCTTTGAAACTTTTCAGATTTTCAAAGGAAAGTTTTCTGTGTTCAGGTTAAGTAAGATCCATTTCCAGTGCTCAGCGTCAGTAAGGCAGAAAAATGCCGTACTGTTGTATGTACAAATGCAGCTGTTACAAGTCTGAATGGGATTTCTGGCTATGTTTTGTTCTGACCATGAGGTCCAACCTGGACTTGAGAAATCTTTTCCCATTTTTTCTTTTATTAGTATGTTTCTGTGAAAAATACTAATTTCACAAGTTTTTATCTTCGAGTGAAAATATCATCTATGGGGCAGAAGTTTGCTTAATATTTGGTTTCTCCATTGCACTGCTAGAAATTCAAGAAAATATTAATATTGAGGTATGAAAGTACTTATTTAGAGCTAGCTTATATGAACTTCCTTATCTCATGAGAAACTCCAAAGATACGTGGACTTAAAGGGACCGAGTTCTTTTCTGAATTATGCAATAGGTGACAAATGAATTTAGAAGAATTTGCTGTGTGGGCTATGACTGAAAATGGTGGTTCCTGACTCATCAATACTTTTTATGAAGCTATGGTATCTCTACAGGCAGGAATTAAAGTTTGTAAGGCTCTTCAATATCCAAAGAATAAAGAAAGCTCCTGCATAACATTTGAAAACTTTTAAAATTGCTGCCATATTACTGTTATGAACCATTTAATTTATATTTTCTAACACAACATTATAAAATACATGTGTTTTTTGGAGAAACTCAATTATTTTGTTTGTATTTGTCCTTCTGAATTAGGTGTGAGGAGGAATCCTCTGGTCTTCAGAAATGTCTTTTGGCAGCTCCATAAAAATACTGGCAGTTTGTTAAATTAACTGTGCTCTCCAGTGCTGGGATTAGAGGCCATCAGTCTCAGCCTCTCCAGCAGATACTGCAGCTGGAAATACCTGGAACCTCAAAGTACAGCAATAGTGGTTATTTCTGAGCCAGGCAAAGCTGTGCTTTTCCTTAAGAATGGACACTGTTGATTTTTTTATATTTTCTGGAGGTTACTTATGTACAACTGCTTTTGGCAGGTATTTTAACAGCATGACTGATTTTCATTGCCTAGAGAATATGTTTCATATCTGTGAGTGCATCATGTGATTTGCATGAAAACATTTACGTGATTAGGAAATGAGGTCAAAGGATATTTCTTATGGGTATAGGTAATTAACAAACATGATCTAGTATGAACATACATCAGAACTGTATTTTTTTTATTTTTTTTAAATATAGCTGCTGTCTCCAAGAAAAACTTTTGTCATTTACTGTTTTCTGCCTGACATAAGATGGTGAAAATGCATGTGAAAAGACTGAATAATTTGATAGAGTTTGGTAAAACCCAATAAATTATCCTGTTCTGTAAAAAGCATTTTATGTAGAAATGTCATGAAGTGTATAGTATAGGTAGATGTTGCTATTGCTGCCTTTTCATTTCCCTTTGCAAAAAAGTTAGTACAGTAGAGACATGGCTCTACTATAGACAGCCTGTGATATCTGGAGTTGCACGTTAGAAAAGTTGAGCCAAATTTGGTATATGGTTTTTTAATTTTCTCATTTGTTTCTGTAAGATGATGTTCCAGGAGATAGCTTAACAGAAAGGCATTATAGTCACAAAAGATTTGTGGTTATCCAAAACTTGTTTATTCGTAGTTATGCTTCTTGAAACTGGATACATAATTTATGAATTTTTTCATTAATGTGTCCTTAGTTACTGAGTAAGTTTATACCATGGACAACAATATTCCAATATTTATAAGCTGTTTGTTTAGCTTGTTGTTTTGATATTTTATTTGTGGTAAAATAATGTAAAAAAACCCAATTTTTTTTTCTTGTATGTCATTAGAATAACATTTAATGGGCCGAGACAATGTTTTATCAGAAACCAAATGGAGGACTATTGATAATGATCTGGAAGGTTCTTAATTAAGCTTAGTTAATCAATTATTCCTTGGGATATTTCCAATTTTTGTTAAAAATAGTTCTTAGGTGTTCTTTGTGCACTGATATATGTACTTATAAAATAATATATATAAATATACATATAAATACGTGTGTGTGTGTGTGTATATATATATATCTATCTTTTGGAGTCAACCCCCCACTATTCTTCACAGAAATCCTTCCATGCAGGAAACTCATTCCTACTTTACCAATAGAAATGTTAAGGAACATGTGAAACACCACATGTAAAACATCAACTATTAGAAGAGTATGCTAATATTTGAATTACATTTTTTTTAAGAGTTTACTGAACAACATAAGTCACAATTGCACATCTTTTTTTACAGATCAGTAAGAGCTCTGAAATGACAGAAATTTCTCTCAAAGTCTTATTCAATCTGGATTAGTAAAATTTCTTCTGCAATGACTGGCAGGGCTTTTAGGTGTAGTAAACTTCCATGATTTTGGTTTTCCATTTTACTGCTGTTTGTAAAACAACTTTTTGTTTGTAATTACACTGTTAGAATGCATAAGAACCATTTTTGGCATTAACCATCTGCTTGTTTTTTCTAATCAGGTATTAAAGTGAAATTTAGAACCCAGGAACCTGACGGTTTGATTTTTTTCTCTGCATCACCTGGGAATCAGGAGGAATACATTGCTCTTCAACTGAGGAGTGGGCGTCCTTACTTTCTTTTTGATCCACAGGTACAACAAAAGACAGGATCCTATAAAAATAGCTTATATTATTTCTTTCAGTACTTCTTTAAATACTTTTTTTTTAATTATTGATACAAGTTAACTGACTCTTCAGAACCCTTAGGTAACTGGAGATTTTGGAGAGAGAAACGTTGAAACACTAAAGCTTTGCTGATTTTTTATGTTTGCCACAATTCATGACTCTTTTATGAATTTTTATGAGTTGGGGTTTTTGTCAGTACCACCAAACACCACTATGGTTTAAAGTACCAAGATTTCAAAGGTGGGCGGAACTAGTTTTTGAATTAGTAAATAAAGGTTATATATATTTCTAGTCAATTATTTTTAAGCTTCCCATCTTGAGACTTTGTCTTTTCCAGCTGAAATCAGAGTGCTGCCATTCTGCCAAATCAGAGTGATGAAAGTAGTCTGTCATTTCCAGTAATAATGACCATAGCAAAGACATAAATAATGAGGGAAATATTATCAAATAAATTCCACAAAATTAAAAATAAGGCCACATTCCTTGCATTTCTGTTTTTTCTGCACCTCAAAACTGGATGTCCTCATGGAATAAAAAGCATTAGAGACTCACTTATAAATATGTAAGAAACTGTAAGTAATTATTGGATTTTCTAAGGATATTGGCAGAATGTGGTATCATATACAACCATATATGTGCATCCTTTTTGTAAGGTTACCGCTGCCTCAGTGTTGCTGGAAGGTCTGGTCAGTATATCAGCCATATCTTTTGTCACACCTCAGTGTCTAGTTACATGATTGGCATTGTGTCTACTGCTCCAGGGGGGTTGAACTGAAACACTTAATGGTATAAAATGGTGGCGATTTAGAGATTTGATGATCCACGGTTAACCTTTGCTTCCTGAGCTCTGCCATGGTCCAGGCACTGGTGCTCCATGACCACACAGAGGTGTTCTGCAGCAGTGAAGATGCTCTTCAGCTTTGGAGAATCTGTAGAGAAGGCATGGTGCTGCATAGAGGCTAGGGTGTATGTGATCCCCATGCTAGAAAGCATTAAATCTACTTCTGACCCCAAGATATAAATTTCTATTACTTCCACTGCATTTGCACACAGGCTTTATCTTCTTTTCCTTGTTGCAAACTGAATCAGTGTGTATTTCAATTTTTGGGACTACACTTAACATTGTTGTTAATGTTGCCCTCATCCACATTTTAATAGGTACTAGTTGTGTTTATCTATTCTACACTTATACCTTCACTTAATTGAAAAGGAATTTTTCTTTCTTTTGCAAGATCTTTCTAGGTGTAATAGTTTGATTTTTTTTTTTTTTGTTGATGTTTGTTTTAATGGGAGAGGATGTTTTTCAACTAGCATTTTAGTGCTTCAAAAAGTATTCTTAGTCCTCCTTGCAGATTTGCTCCTTCTGAAGTAGCTTTATGTCAGCTAGGTTGGACCGATTCCCTAGAAGTTGTTGTATTTGTTTGGATTCCAGTATTTGGGGGACAGGGAGGAATGGGGGCAGATGGGAGAGGAGCTCGTTTGGGCTTTTTTTTTCCTTCCTCCTTCTCTCTTTTATTCCTTTTTTCCCTCTGTCTTTTAACTGTAAAAATACAGGTCTCATCCATATTCAGCCCCTAGAGCTTCTCAGTTCAGCTAATATTTTCAATAGTTACTATCTTGAATTTTAACAGATTACTTGTTTATTTATCTTTCTGTTTCATTTGAATCAGACAAGTATTTCATGCTGATTTCTAGGATGATCACTTCCATATTCCCTCTTCTTATAAAGTCTAAAATGGCCTATTGCTGCTTCAGTGACTGTTTATAGAAAAAAAAAAATCTATCATTCAGGGCATTCAGGAATAGTGTAGGTCTTAACATTTTGATTTACTATCTTGAAAGCTAATGCTGTCTAATTTCTCATTAATAATGTGGAAGAGATTCCTGCGCATTCTCAGATTCAGAAGTAGGGTACTGTGGCCTACATCAATGTATTTCTTGTAGTGTCTTTTTCAAAAACTTTTACCTGTGAAAATTCAGTTATCAAAATTTTTGTCTTCTGTATCTTTAATATGCTGTGCTACCTTACTACCTTTACCTTTGTTTCTAGGTTTTCCCCATAGTTTGTTTCTTTTTTCTTTTTGCCATTATTTGCTATTTCTATCCTATATCATCAGCTATCATGTTCTGTAGCAGCATTTCTTACTCCTTATTTGTGCATCACAGTTTGCATTAGTGTGCAAATGCTTTGATTACTTCTTATGGACATCATGTGGTTTCTTAACCAGGTTACATGCATTGTTTTCTCTAATTATGGTTGTGGCATATATGATAAGCATTTATGGCCCTACCTTTGTGCTCTTCTATGGAAAATTGCAAAAATTCTTTTTGATGACAGTTGTCTGCTTCTTTCTATCTATAGCAGTGTGGTGTAATATTCTGTGCTCCCTTTCAGCTGTGTCCTCTCACAGGTTAATTATTTTTACCCTTACTCCCTTTCAGGATGTCTGGTATGTATCTTTGCTTATGATCAGCAGCATGTTTTCTCTTTGGTGTATCTGCTCTGGGGATGTCCTGCCAAGTCTTCTTAGTGGGGAGTCTTCAGCAGCCTAACTTCTTCCTTTCCTAAGTGCTAATTTCAAATCCTTTTCTTCCTGTCCATTCATACGTCTCTCAACTTTATGTACACCACCATTCATATAGCTGTTGTCTGACGATCTCTTTTGTCTCCCTTTTGTGTTGTCTAGCAGCTCGTTTTGCCTTCCTTATTATTTTACTGTCATTCTTTGCAGATTTCTACTCACGGTCCGTGAAGCGTGAGTTTTTTTGCTAGCAGATGTCTTCCTCAGTCTTGTCTCCATAATCAAATTGTCCCATAGACCTTCCTCCAGACTCCGTGTGCCTGCAAACCTTCAGCTGTCTGTGGAATTTCTTCTCACCATAACACCTTTAAATCCACCCCTGAACTACACAATCAACTCCAGCTAAATTTATAGTCATCTGTCAGTGGCTACAGGTCATTTGTTTTATCTTTTTCCCAGGGAAGCACTGAATATTTTATACAAAGTGAAATCACTAACGGTGGAAATTTTAGGCCAAACTGGAGCACCTGTTGCCTTAGTGATTAGGACAGAGTATTGAGATTCTTCTCACAATATGGAGGGAATTGAATCCAGCTCTTCCATTTTAGAAGATGATCCATTTACTAAACTTTACATCAAAAAGGAGGAATACCAGATACTTTTCTTGTTGCCTGTGGTTTGTGCAGAGGCTGAAGTAGTAGGCACAGTCTGAGGGTGAGCTGTTACTCCCCAGAAAAAGGAAGATGGAGAATGCCTAGCTATGAATCTCAACTATATCTTGCTGCTTGGCACTGGCAAAACTTCAGTATTTGTTCACCTTTTCAGTGGTGGGCATTGAAAGAACTTGACTGGGAGAAGCGTAGTTATATTCAGACTTTGTCATCTAAACTGTATCTTTGAGGATCCATATTTGTGATGTTTCTGTGTATTTTCATGAAAGCAAATGTCAGCATGAAGAGCCACAGAGATTCATATTTGCTTAGTTATTACCGAGAGCTATTAAAAATTAAGACTTATTATATGGCTCAGCAAACTAATCCAGATTTAGTTCGCTATGTGTGATTTCCAAAATGCATAACAAGCCATTTCACAACAGGATATTTGAATGGGATCACAGAGTCACTTGGGTAGTTCTGGATAAAATGTCATACAGAGGCCTCCAATGAAATGAATGCTGAACCCATCTCTTTTTTTTTTTTCTTTTTTTTTCCCCCTGAAATTAAGCACAGGTTAGCACATATGGTTGTGTGGTCCCAGATTGAATTGGTTACAAATAAATGTGGTTTCTGATGTATAAAACTGTTAATGCTCTAGACTGTTGCCAAACATAATACGAAGAACCACTTATTCAGGCACCTGATCTTTAGAATGCAGCATCGTTTGTAACAATTTTAACGCTAACTAAGTACACTTTGATGAGACAGCATTTAATAAAATGCTCATTAATTTCATCATTAGCAAGGGTATGCTAAGAAGTAAGCCAGTTTCTTATGTCACGCCCAATTAGCATCCCATGCTAGTAATCCCATTAGTATTGTTGAATTCACTAATGGAAAAACTAATGGGCATGCTACCAGGGCACATTAATTGGGCATGACACCAGTTCTGGTTTTAATTATTAAACTACGATAATGAAATGTGTGTTTGTAAAATATTAAAATGTTGAAATAGGAGAGAAGACAATAAAAAATAGTATATGAAAAAGTGCACATTAGTATGTAAGGATATATAGCTTTGTATTGTTATCATGGGATAGAGGACTGCTGTACAAACTGCCTCAGTACCAAGATGTTGGCTGAATGGAGTACGAAACGTGCTGTAAATATTCATGGGAAATTATTTTTTCTGTAATCCTGTACATATGTACACATCATGTATATTTTCATACATAGGATACACAGTGACAGTCCCCAATTCAAAATGTACTGTAAAATGTATACTGTGTTCATAAATCTGTATGCTGACAAGCAATTTCTGTATAGATGCACATCACTAAAGGCAGAATACTAAATTTTAACAGGAGGCTTTTAGTATTAATCACAATAGGTGGTTGTTTTTATCAACAGGTTTTCATCATATACATAACTCTAAGGTCCTTGAGCCAGAAAGAGTACTAGAAGATCTGGGAAAAAAAAATTCTGAACTGTCTGGTTTGCTACTGCAAAGTAACAAGCTAGACCCCAAATTATAAGGAACCTTTTACTTTTATATATTTTTTGGAAATTGTTTTTTTGAAGGCTGTCTTAAACCATAAAGTAACTGCAGAGGTTGTGATTCTTTAATATTATGTAATTCTGCCTGCAACATAGGACAATTCTATTTTGTGAATTCAACAGATTAATTTCAACTTCCCAGATGGTTCAAGTACAGTATAAAGTCCTGAGACAGTATTACAGGAATTATTGGGAAGTTAGAAGATTATTTGGATATAAATCTCAGGAAAATTCTTGAAAGACAGTAATTTTATTTTTATTGCATAATTATATGAATTTGTGTGGTATTAATTTTGGTTGTTTACAGTCTTGAGATTTGGTTTGGCAACCACATCTGTTATATTCCTCTTACTCAGCAATTCAGAAAATATTTCTCTGCATTTTTTCATGGATTCTCTAAATTCCCCCCCTCATATCATTATATTTTTTGTTTTAATAAAACCAGCTAAAAACTGTAGTTAAATTAAAAAACATTTTTAAAAGCATCCTTTGAACCCTTGTGTGGTAAAAACATTCTCTGTAACTACCTTTTTTTTTTTTTTTTTTCCTGAATCTCTTGGTATGACCTTTTCCTTCATAAATATATTATACTCTCTCACCTAAAAATTCAAGTCCTTTTGATACCAGGTTAACAGGGACAGAACATGAATCTTCATACGGTCCTACAAATACATCTCTTTTTTGGGTCCCTTCTTGTAGGCAGGTGCTGCAGTCAACAATCCTGTTGGATTTCTGTGGATGGCACATTGAATCCTTGCCATCAAGCTTCGCAACCATGGCAATCCATGAAGTAGTTAAATAGAGACTTAATTAAAAAAATAGATAAAAATAAAAAATAGGGGTGACATGTACCTCAATAATTTGTGCCTCATCCTTGTCTTTCTAGGGGAACTACACAGGGTTTTCTATTTTTAATAGAAACTGAACTGAATCCTTGATCCCTCATTTATTATTTGAGAAGGTTAATTTAGTGGGGAAATCAGTCCTAAACATCATTCAGTGTTCTGAAAGAAGTTAAACAGAAGACTTTTGTCTTTATTTTTAGATGTTACATACCACAGAGTGTTATAAAGAGTAAGGTATAATTCTAAATCTTACCTTCATAATATTCTAAATCAGATTCTTCTGTTAATAAAAAGGGATCTGCAGTAGCAGTCACTCCAACTAATGATGGTGGAAAAGAGTACAACGATAACAGTTGGCACCAAATAATTGCTACAAGAATTCAAGCAGTAGGAAACATCACAGTGGATGGGCAGTACACAGGTAATCAATTCAGTTCCATTTTGCTTTATTATTTTGGTGTTACTCAGGTATGGCTCACTTGCTTACTTTTCTACTGCTTGTCTTCATCCATATAGCAAAAAATTCACTCAATTTTCTGACAAAATCGCTATGGTTTTGTCTGAGTATCTAAGGTATCTGTCCACTGTGAGTCTTTGGTAATTTAATACCAAGTGTGAGGAATTCGTCTTTTTGTGCTCGTGACTCTTATGACTGTGTTAGTATTCTTTTGTAAAATATTTTGTAAATATTTCCAGAATATGTATGGGAAAGTATTAGGATATTGTGTGACATTAGCCTCTTTTCTCAAATGTCAGTATTCTGCTGTTGAGTTGAAAATCTGTTGGAAAGCATTGAACACAAGAATAATGTCCTATCTTGTTCAGGTTCTTCCTTAGCAACTAGTGGCAGTACCATTATTGGTGAGAACACAGGAGTTTTTGTTGGAGGACTTCCACAGGGTTATACTATTGTAAGAAAGGATGTAGGTGAGTATGACTGTGGTCTATATGATATCACAAATCCTATACAGTGGCACTGACTTCACTGCCTTAGCAGTACTGTAGGCTGTATTGACGTTGTGACAGGAACATGAGGACAGTGCTTAATTTGCATAATTATTTACATAATTGTTTTAATAAAAATATCTGTACAGTTTCTTGAATTTTATCTTTTGGGATAGCTTGAAATATCTGTATAGCTGATTTCATCAGCAGGAAAGCAGTGTATGAGATCTGTGTACATCTTAATGAATTCTCTGCACAGAACTGTAAACCTGCAAGCAAGCTGGTATGCATGAGAAACTTCTGGGTATGCTTTACATTCTGGATTCCCAAATTCTTTTTCAAAATACACATACAAATTGGTTTTATTATCTTAAGCACAGGGTTATGCACACCACTGGGATGCAGGGTTAGAACATACTGGCCTTTTTTGGTGTAAGTTTGGATCTTTCAGGGATTGTTGCATTGAACTCAGTGGTGTATGAATATATCTGTATTCTACAAGTGTATTTATGTGCAGCTGGATTGTAGCTGGCTCCTGCAGAATCAATAAACATACATCTTCATACATAAACTTGGTCTATATGGCATTCTATCAGCAGATAACAGAGGTGACTGCGTACAAAACCAGTATACAATCAGCTGCTCTCAGTGGATTCATATCCAGGCTTGTGCTTTTTTTCATATAAACCTGACAGCCAAATTGTTTTTTAAGTTTGTGTTCTCACAGCCATTAAGAATGTGAAACGTAGTTGATGATTTGATGTGAAGTACACTAGAGTACAACTTCCTCTATCCTTCCTTATTTCAGTTTACTAAACCCAGAAATACAGGCATGTGGTGTTCTAAAACTTTGGTTCATAAAGTAATCCAGGATGCCTCCCTCAAAAACCGCAACGAAATAATCAAAATGTGATCAACTATAAATACTATTCAAGAGAAGGCCATCTATAAAACCTGCTTTATATTTTTGTACCCAGTAAAGAAAAGGAGATAGCAGCCATGAACTGCTATTTTTTTAAATCTTCCTGGTGGAAATTCTAGAAGTGCATTCATCTGTCTAAGCTTTTGCAACACAGTTCCTTCCTATTCAACAGATGCCCTCCATTCTTCACAATTAATGTTTTGTTTAAAGAGGATAAACCTGAGAACTTTCCTTGGAATCTTCATGGAGTAGATTTATGCTGTTGAAGCCAACTGTATGCAAAATCTCAAAAAGTTTAATATTTTCCAGCTACATAGCAGTAGCTGCTGTCCTTAGTGACTAGACCCTTTCAGAAATCTGGATTTAGCTTGTAGACCAAATTTATGGAATGATTGATGGCTGGTTATCAGTGCGCACGTGCACATATACTATAGGGTGGGTGTGTATAAAACATGTAAATTAATCCCTATGTTTAGTTGCAGGTGATTGGCTTAAGAAAATTATTTTTTATTTATGCAGGGATGAAGATGATAGTCCAGAAGGGATTTGTGGGGTGTCTCAGTGACATATTTTTGAAAAAAACACACACTCCCTTTGAAAACTGGGAGTATTTGAACTGGCAGGATGCTGAAGAGCAAAACAACGTCTATCACGTTTGGGAAGGATGCCCCGTTGTCCTCTCCAAAGGAGCACATTTTCTTGGCAAAGGTAATTTGCTGTACTATTGCACTAGCCCAGTATGCTTTTGAGATATAAAAGGTGATCATATCAAAAGTGTTGCAGTGGTCTGCTTTTTGTAGCAGCTTTAGTTATAGAGGATTATTTTTGAATGGTTTAAAATTTGGTTTCTGGGTTTACAGAAGACTGCCACGTGGAAGAGGAATTGCATTCACAGACAGGTGCTGCTGCTGTAAGTGAATACAGAGTTGATAGGCATGTAAAAGGTGAAGTTTCACTTTTGAAGAGACACAGATGCTTATAACATATCAAAAGATGCCAGGTAGCAGAATTTAGGACATTGCACCAATCTGGTTTGTTGCAGTACATTGTGGACTACTGTCCTTTACAAGCTGCGTGATAAAGGTACAAACCTTAATCTTGAAATCTCTGAGTTTTTCATGCCAAAGTAGAAAGTAGCACCTAGATTTTTGGTTTTGGTTTCTTGAGCCTATTTATTTATGTATTTGATTTAACTTATACATGTGTTCACTTTCTTTTCAAGGCTTCCTGGAACTGCATTCAGGTGTTTTCAGTGGTGGACTGGAATTTGAGATCTCATTCAAATTTAGAACAGATCAACTGAATGGATTACTTTTGTTTGTTTACAATAAAGATGGCCCAGATTATCTTGCAGTAAGTTCAGAAATACAAATATAACTATATTCAAATATGACCTGTGAGTTTCGTCTACTAAGATATGTCCAGCATTTAAAGAGATTTCAAACCATAAGTTATTTTTGTATTTTACTTATTTTGAAATGCTGTGCACAGCAAAGTGTAAGGGGAGCAAAAAGACTTCAGCAAATGCTCTGAATAAATTACTTCTGTTATTTATATCATAAATAAGAAAGCTATAAATATATGAAAAGCAGAATTATTCTCTTTGTAGGATTGGAAGTGATTAGAAAAGAGAATAAAAGACTTGTTTTAAAAGCTTTCAGTTCATTCCTGGGAAAGTATAGAATTACCCAATTTCCCAGTTTTCTTACTAGAACAATCAGTTAAATCGTGAATCAAAAAGTTGATGATGGAAATTGCCCAGTATGCTAAAAAAGCTTTCTCTTTAAGGTATATGAATTTTTTATAATCAATATGATTTCTTAATTTTGATTTGAAACATAAGTATTGTCATATAAACAGAAATTGGTGGTCCAGCTTAATCCCATCTCACCCCTGTCAGTTTTCCCAACACTGTAAAGGAAGCAGCACAATTCCTGCGTTACACAAATTTGTGAGATGTGCCTATGAACTTTCTTTTTGGTGTCTGTTAAATAAGACTGTTTTATGCTCAGAAGTACTCATGGTTCCATTTTTTCTGGGATTTTGTTTAAAGTTGAATGTGTTTGTTGCAGTTTTTCAGATTTTTATTAGTTACATGGCTCTGGATTTTTGTATTTTTCTTCCCCCAAGGATTTTGAATGTAATTAGACTGTGGTCAAATTGCTTAGTGGGTCAACTATAGTTACTACTTGCACCAACTAGTAGGTATTACAAAGGATTGCATTGAAAGCAATAGCTCTTTTCAGTTGGTCCAAGAAGTAATCATTTACATTTAGAGATTTTTAAGGGTATTGTTCTTTATGACCTAATCTGCCCTTTCTACATTTTTATTGACTTTCATTTATTTATTTATTTATTATAATGCAGCTGCTTTGCTAATGGCTGTCATGTCACAGCCCGTTTTATTGCATGGCATTATATCTAATGTGCCTTTTCTTTTAAACTTCTGACCTAAAACATATAAATATATTTTTCTTCTTTTCAGGTCAAATATAACTTACCCTACATTTACTTTTTATATTACTGACTTTTCCAGCAGTTCATTTTTCCCTGGGTTTTAAATTCTGCTACACCAAGTTCCAGTAACAAGTGTTGCTAATTACATGTTATTACTTTAGTTTTGCCTTCAAGTAATGACCAAGATCATGAGCTAATAGCATAAAATGCTATTCACAGTACAGAGGCACTATTTATGTGAACAGCATTCACAGGGACAAACATGGGGTTTGGGTTCTTCTGGAGATTCTTGTGGTATGTGATCCTTGTTTCCTTTCTCTTGCTCTGTGAAAGGCTAACAGAAATATGAGAAAATAGCTTCTGACTATAAAGGAAAAGGGGATTTACTGAACTGAAAGTGGAGTCAAAAGCACAAAGTAGTTAGGCAAAACACTCCTCCTCTACTCATAGTTCCAGATTTCTGGCAGTTTTATATTTATATTATTTTTAGCACTGAAAACTGTGATTAGATAATTTTCTCAGCATTTGTCCTAAGTCAAGTAAAATTTTTTTTAATCTCCCTTTACTCCTGACCTCAGCATCTCCATAGCCTTAAGGTGAGGAATTTTAGAGAGGATGAGTATACGCATGCTTTTCCAATCCTTGCAGCTATGTGTTCTGCACATACATAATGATGACAGAAGGTTTTTCTGTACACTTGAGCTCACAAAAAAAGGTTAATAGAAAGTGAAAATGAGGTGTGTAGCATTGTTGCGCATGAGCTACGATGTCTTTGTTAAGAGCTTTGGTCAGGTGACACTTGCACTGCAAAACAGATTAGAAGCTATACCACTTATCCCAAGTGCCAATGTAAGATGGTATTTCCTGACCCTTCTCTTTACATAGGTCACAGCTCTCTTATTAGCTTTATAGTTTTGGAATGACTACAGCTAGACACACGACTGGCCTGCTACCAAACAGCCAAAGACTCAGTCTTGTCTTCTGCCCAAGACAAAATTGTGTCCTAGAAAGGTGCTGTGTGTAAAGGTCACTTCTTCCATGACTTCCATGCCCTGAGAACTCAAGACAGAGAGGTCAAGCTGATTCTCTTTGGATCCAGGCATAATAATTATGAGCAAACTGTGACCAGATAAACCAGTATGAATCTCTAGCTCTCATTCTGGCATGTGTTTCCTCGTGAGTTTGTGTGATTGAAAGAAGGTACTGTGACTGCTGGTAAGAGTTTGCATTACTGATTTTGATGGTGATCACTTCAACATCAGCGAAAGCACTGCCAGCCTTCCACTGCCAGTGGCACCAATTTCCAAGACGTTGTAGCTGATGATTTGCTACTGCAAAGCTACTAATAGGAAAAAAGTCCTGCAGGAACTTTTTTGAAAGAATTGTACTTTTAAATAGCTGCATGAAGTAAAACAACCAGTGTCCAAGCCAAAAGTGTTACCTGTGATGGAACTAAGAAAGGGTGTGAAATAAGCATTTTGAGAACGCAAAGTGGAAAGCTTTTTATTAGCAAAGAAGTGACTGGTACTCATGCGGGACTCGTGAAGGTGATAATCCTATTGATCACCAGTGATTTCTCTCTGTCTGCTGTTAGGAAGAGATTCCCATTCCCTTTCCATTAAAGAGTGACTGATTCTGAGAAGGCTGTTGAGGGGTCTGCATTTGGGCCTCTGCTCTCTGACTGGCGGGTCTGAACAGGGCTAGTACTGGTACAGAACATCTCTTTAACCTTATTGATTTTGAACTGGAAAGACTGGTTCAACATCAACCTCGATACCACGTACTTTTTCTTTCAAAGGGCTCAAAGACTGACTGTCTTTGCCAAGTTATTTCAAGTCTGTTGCTTGTCTCTTCTGATACCCCTGAATCTCAGGATGACTTCCCAGCTCAAAGGAGATGAAAGCATAATCAGTCTGTAGCTCAACATTGGTTGAGACCATTTTGGATGACAGGTTTAACAAAGTGTCATTCAGCCTCCAATGCAGCCTCTAGCCTATCTGAGTTTTGTTTCTCAGAGCTATGGCTGGATATTCCTTTCATCTTCAAAATCATGTGTTTATAAGCAGGTTGAGTGAGGTAAGGACTGGTCCCTGCAGAGAAGAAAAATACAGAAGCACAAAATAATTCAGGTTGAAGGGACCTTTTGAAGTAATTTATTCCAAATCTCCACTAAAAACAGGGCCAATTCAGTTAGATAAGGTTGCTCCAAACATTTTATGTTTGAGTATTGTGCATTTCTCTACAGACGGACAGTCCACAGCTTCTCAAATTCTGTAGCCTGTTCCAATCTTTAACCATCCTCATTATGGAAAAAAAAATAAACCTGATATCTAACTGTGATTTCTCTTGTTACAATTTGTCTTTTTACCTCTCATCCTTTTGCTGTGCACCTCTGAGAAGAGTCTGAGTCTGTCTTCTCTTTATCCTCTCATAAGGTAGTTGAACAGTTAAGTTCTCTTCCTGCTTGCTCTTAAGACTGAACAAACCCTGTTCTCTCAGAATCAACTCATACATCAGGTATTCCACCCCTGACCAACTTGGTGCCCCTCCGCTGGATTCACTCCAGGGTGCCAGTATCTTTCATATACTGGAGTGTCCACAACTGGATTACTGTAGTTCAGATGTAGTCTTATGTGTGATGAATAGAGGGGAAGGATCATCTCCTTGGACCCACTGCCTACCTTATTTCTAATACAGGCCAGTGCATGTTGGCCTTCATCACTTCAGGGGTACATTGCTGACCAGTGCTCAATTTGTAATCCATCTTGACCCTTGGTCCTTTTCTTCAAAGCTGCTTTCTATGTCTCAAATACCAGTGGCAGCCCCCTTTGCTAACAACCGCAAACTTGCTGAGAGTATACCGCATCCTATTGCTCAGGTCATTAATAAAATTATTAATCAGAATCAGTCACTGTATCAACCTCAGAAAAATGTCACAACCTGCCAGTGGGACTGTAGAAGTTTTTCTTGCCCCTCATGTCCTCTTCCAGATTCATGCTAAGCTTTGGCTTTCCTAATTCCAACCTTCCATGCTCAGATATATCAAAATAAGAATTGTGTGCATAGAGAACAGTATTAATAAAATGTTGTAGTTGTGCTTAATCTTTGTACCCCAAATTCTGAAAAGCAAGTATGCTTTTAAGCATTAAGCTGAGAACCTGCTCAGGTTTAGAGCTGTGATATAATGCTCTTGTTTTTTTGAGAGATGACAACTAAGATGTCTGGCAGAAGAATAAGATGATCTTCATACATTTTTTGGTTTAAAGTAATAATATATCTTCCAAGGACAGATCAACAATCAAGCATTTTTTTAAAGTGGTCCCAGAGTTTTATCCACAGCAAACACTTAATCTGTTGTTTTTCTGAACCTATGCTCAGTACCAGAGAGAATGCTAGATGTATGCAGGACTTCTCTTTTTTTTTTTATCTTCACCATGCAGAACAGTTCGAAGTGAACAGTGGTCCTCTATCTTTAGCTGCACTTGGGCATTCTAAATGTCAGTCCATGTCATCACAAAAAGCACAAGCATCATTCTCTGCCTGCTTTAAGACTATGCCAAGATGAGTAAATTGGAAGAGGGATGTGCTGAGTAGTAACCCTATGTCAAACACCATGTCTTCTCTCTAGCTTCCAGGTCTGGCAGACTGACTGGCATACTACTGTAGTCAGGCAGCTGAAGTGCTTTCTTCACACCAGCACGGTGTGCTTCATATTAATTCTCATCAGTGAAGAAAAATGGTGACTTGTCCAACAGACTGTTTTTTCAAGCTATACTCATCAGCATTGATGCCATGTTCTGTCCTTCACTTGTATTGTAGAGTCCTTGGCTACAAAGGGCTCTGAACTCATGGAAATAGGAAAAGTTGTCATCCCAAAGAAACAAATAAACAAAATTCCTCTGTCTTATGAGCAAGCAGTCAGTGTGCACTCTGCAACAGGACCTCTATCGCCCATGACATCTCAAGTGCTAAGTTCTTTCTTCAGTTGGGGTCTCTGTTAAGGAAATAGACGAATTACAAGTATTGCAATTTTAATATTATCAGTAACCTAAATATGTCAGTTTGTCAATACTGATGATAAATATTTGTATTAAATCTGTAGGTTTTATTTCACTTAATAAGGTTTTGGCATGGAAACAGTAATGCTTTTTTGTGAACATACTCATATTTTTCAACCACCAGTTCATCACTTAAGTGTTTAGTGCTCTATACCTGCCAATTTACAGTCTCGGCCCGCTTGTGTTCCATTCAGTCAGGATAAAGAGTCTTGCAGTAAAGCATTTGGAAACTTCTGCTGTGAAAATTTAAGCAAAATGTATTTCTATTAGAGAATTGGCACATTAATCTCAAAAAGCACATACAAAAACAATTATTTTCTTACAAGATTTAGAAGAATAGGATGAAATACAGGATCAATGTATGCTGGAAAAATTTGAAATTGAGTTCACCAGCCAATTAAAAAGACCTTAATCAGGTCTGACATTTCATTTCCTTATTATCTTGTTACTTTCTTCTAAAAAATGAATTGATAGATAAAATACTGTTTTCTCATCCTCAAAAAAAGCAAAACCGTCCTGGTTCATTGTCTTTTCTTTTTACTAAGTTATGTTAGCGCCAAAGTCAGTTGTCAAAAAACCAGAATATATTTTCCTACAGTCTGAATTAAGCGATACACTGTATTTAGCATGTTTTGTGTAAACAATTTTGTTGTAATTTCTGCTGTCCTGAAGAGATTTTGTTCATTGATCTTGTTCATTGACTCTCTTGATTATTTTTTTAAAATAACTGTCAGTTGTTGCTGTGTATGTAATATCTCTTTCAAAATCTTTTTTTTTGTTTGTTTTAAAATATATAGATTGAACTGAAAAGTGGAATATTAAACATCTTTTTAAAAACTGGCATTATCTTTACACAAGTGGATCTCTGGTTAGGACTGTCTTATTGTGATGGAAAGTGGAACAAAGTCACAGTGAACAAGGAGGGCTCCGTAGTTTCAGCAAGTATGAATGAACTGAGAGAGCAGACCCTCGAACCCCGTGTTCAGCAGCTGAAAGTAAACTCACCTGTCTACGTAGGAGGAATTCCACCTGAGATTCAGAATTTTTATAAAGAACTGGGGTTAGAACAAGGTAAGATGACACCAAGAAGAACACATGGTTTTCAAAAACTGGCATCATACACAAGGTGGACATTCTGCTGCTGGTAGTGTAAATTCATAAATATGTAACATGAATTTTTCCTCCCACCCATTGTTGCTTTAACTACCAGTTATCCCTACCCATCTGGCTTTACTTAATCCTGATCCTTCTGTAATACTGTAAAAATTCTTCCAGCCCCGTGGTATCTGAAGCATTCTAACTCATAGGAGAGGAACTGGGGAGTAGCAAATGGTAATCTGAGGTGCCCAACCAGATCTCAGATCTTCATTAGAGAAAGCCAGTTAAGATAATTTTTTCACTTGGTCAACTTGTGTCACTTGCAGATCTGGAATACAAAACCAGTGAAAGACAGTAAATATAGCTTAAATCACTGTAATGAGGCTGGATGCTGCCACACGGAAGAATCATTGAGAGTTTATTAGTCCTTTTTTAGGTGATACTGGTTCTGGTCTGAAAAATTATGTGAGAATAAAAGCCTGAATTTGGATTTTGGCTACATTACCATGATATTTTCCATGTTGTCAGGAGCAGGGAGGACAGTCATGTTCTTGGCCATCACTGTGACCCTTCTGTTGTGGAACAGGACAAATTTCTAGGGAAAAGAGGAAAACATTAATTACAGCCTGATGCTAATGGCCTCCACAAAAGGATCTACTATATGAAATGTAGTGAAAAAGTGTCTATTAAACTAGCTCTGTTTACAGTTTGGGAGTGTTTTTTCATTACTTATGAAGCTATTCATCAGTCATGGTGTATTTTTCAGACACTGTGGGCAAATAAGTAGCAGTCAGTAAGTGATTAGTGGGGAATCTAGTAAGCTCTGCGGAGCTCCATTGAAGCCTTGTGATTTCACAGCTATAGAAGAGTTTGAATCAAATCCATGCACTGGCATTCACAGAGAGCTCAAAAATATTGTTTTAAGTACTCTTCCAGCTGTAGGCATCACATATATTATAATCTTCTTCCAGGTTCTGTGTGCATAATATTTATGGCCCAAAAGAGCTAGCCCATCATACCCTGTCAGTGTTGCCTCGTAGCAGATGGTATAGCCTTGTGAGCGGATGCATTTGCAACTCCTGCAGCAAAGAGATCTGTGAACAAAGAATCTAGGGCAAAATAACATCTAAAGTGAATGTCTGAAGTGCATATTGAGGCACATCAATAAACATTACTTTTTTCAGCAAGCCTCCTCAGAATGCTGCAAAATAAGATGGCGGCTGTGCTTCAGAGTGGCTGAAGATAAAAACATTCTTGTGTGTTCCTAAATGTAGACTTAGATGAGCAAGATTAAGCATTACAGCTTTGAAACATACTTTTATTTAGCACTATAATGATGTAATGGTATGATAATATAATATGGATACCTTCCCAGTTTAATAAATATTTACAAAAGGTTTTCTCAATTAATGGCTGCTTGGTAGTTATTTTGAATAAAGGAGTATTGTTTTGCTCACAGTAAATAAGGGATAAATATCCTTCTTCTCCCACCCCACCTCCATGTCACTTACAACTTTATTTTACGAAATTTCAGCTAGAGTCTGTGGGCCTTTGCATGACCCATCACATGCCCTCCTGAGAGGTCAAGATGGAGAAGAATTGACAGGAATGTTTGTGAGAATTTGTAGTCATTACTTACTCTGCAGCTACCTGACAGCAAACAAGATTACCTGGCTGATGTCAGTCAGAAATCTTCAAATAGTGATAAATAGTGATAAAAAGAAACTCAAAATAATGTATTAAAATAGGTTATGCAGTATGCAAATTAAACAACTGTTCATTTTGTCTAATAATTAAGATGCCTGTGCAGACTGGGACTAATTCTCTCTTCTACCACAGACTGCCCAAGAAACTGAGCTGATCGCTGTGGAGTAGGAGTTGAGTTTAAATTAGGTTGTATTCATTTTAAGGAGCAGTTTGTCTAAATTCCTAGTGTTGTGGAGAGAAAAAGTGTTTTAGAGGATGATTCAAAATGGGTGTCCACTTTCAGCATCCCTTTCTTTTTGCATGAACTATGTATGGATATTAGATTCTCCCATCAGGTGGCTAAGTACAAATACTACTCTGATCTGCTATTTTGCAATAATAAAGGCAATAAAAGTACATAAGATATAAATATGGTACTTTCATAAAGCTAAAAAAGAGCACTGATCTGTGAGAGGCTGGTTTTTAATTTATAAAGTTAATTCTTCAATGAATTGAAGTCTTTGGTTTGGTTACTGTTTACTTTGGTTTTGCATTGAACACCAATCACTGTACGTTACTCAGATTTGAGCACTATTTTGTATCAATGTATTATTTTCTTTGTAAATTAAATCGTATAAATATATAGGAATTTTGACAACTGTATCCTGAATTTTGTAGTGCTGTTTTTACTGCAGGTAACTAATTTAATATATTAGTAATGTTAGGAATGTTACACACAGAGAGATTATGTATATGCATATATATAAATCAATGTAAAATGAAGTTACTTTTTTTCTTATTAATGAACAGTTTGGGGTTATGTTTCTAGAGTATGTTTGTAAACAGCATACCAGTTATATCCCCATTAGAATAAACTGATATACCTCTGTGATCTCCTGAAGTTAATTATATTTTTAATCTGGCTTTTCTTCTCAGTTTGAGGAAGTGTGTATATTAACAAAATATTAACAACCAGCAGAAAGCTGATTTTCAAATTCAGAATCACTTTTACGGTAATAATTTTAAAGAGAGAAGTGACAGAAGAGAAAACAGAAAGCTATTTCCTCATGGGATGGAATTGATAACAATGAAATCACAATTTAGTAAGGCAGGAACTCAACACTAGAATGCCAGGAATTTTTACCAGCTTAGTATCTTGAAAGGGGGGACAGAATGTCATGTTGGAAGTCAACATATTCACATTACAGTCTTTAATACTGAAAATACAGAATTGAAACAAACAAAAGTGATTCTAAATTAATGACTGAAGCTCTTTACGTGATACTAATCCCTTACTGTTTGCTAGGTTTCGGTGGTTGCATGAAGGATGTTAAATTTACACGAGGTGCTGTCGTTAACTTGGCATCTGTGTCCAGCAGTGCTGTCAGAGTCAATCTGGATGGATGCCTATCAACTGACAGTGCTGTTAACTGCAGGGGAAATGACTCCATCCTTGTATACCGAGGAAAAGAGCAGAGTGTTTATGAGAGCAGTCTACAACCATTTACAGGTAACACATTGGTTCCTTAAATGAAATACATCATTTTTATTTCGTGCTGTATTAATGTATTACTGTGTTCAGTGCTTTTTTGTTTTGTTTTGTTTTGTTTTTTTTTCTCCTCTATGCTTCTCTGCGTTCTTTGAAGAATACCTTTATAGGGTGGTTGCCTCAAATGAAGGAGGATCAGTATCTAGTGTATGGACCCATGTTCGTACAAGAGAATCAGGTAAATATAATTTTAAGGCTTACTTATTCCTATTTTTCATCAGCTATCTAATCTATCCCATCACAACAATTTTGAGTAGTGTAAGTTGCATAGTGTTTCTGAAGGAGCAAAAATGCTTAATGCTTTGACGAGGTACCAGATTACTATTTTCTGTTATAAAGTGTTCAGGCAAGTATTTTCCACGCATAATTCAAGGTCTTTTCCAAATATATATTGGAGTATGTAATTATATGAGAGCAAAGAATATGAAAGGATTGAACTGCATTAACTGAGTAAGAGCAGCCGTGCGTCTAGGTGTGTTCACACGTGCACATCAAACTTCATGGTATGTGAGTCTGCTGGAGTAAGTAAATCTATATTTTCCTATGTATAACTTCATGATACAAAATCAAGTGTAGCGAAAGGAGATATTGCGATAGCAGGCACAAGCTGTGGAAGATAAGAGGCCGTGTAGTTGCTAGGGAGAAGAGGGTTTTCTTTATGTTACCTGCACAAGGGTATGTTGCTCAGTGCTGCTGAATGGGGATTCTTTTAACAAGTAGTCCACAGGTTGTGTATGAAAATGTGGCAATATTTACTAGAAAAACAGTGTGTGTCTTGTGGAGAAGGTTTCAAAGTAGGAACACAATACTTGCTGAGGCCTAAAGATAAAATTTTTCCTATATTTTATGAAGAAAATATAAAGGACCTTTTCTTTTCTGGTCAGTGTTTTTGCACACTTTATTGAGCCAGCAAGTTTTTGAAGATTTACAGTTCTTCATATTTTATTTAATCAACTTTTCCTCTTCTGTAGATTGAAGCCTAATTGCATTCCATCAATGTAGACAATTCTCTGATGCAAGTTATTCAATCTATGATCTTAAAAAATGATACCATACCTGTGTAAATATTGGACATGCAAATGCATTATTATACAACTTACTGTCATTATTTTGTGTACCACCCAGAAGAGAGAAAATACATGCATATTTTCATATCAGCTGTCTGACAACTGTAAGGTTTACCACAAATTTATGTTTTCAAGCTGACCACAGCATTGAGAAGTCCATGTTCCCCAGGGTTGGAGAATAATTGCACTATTTAATTATTTTTGAGTTGGTTTTGTTATGTCCCTTATGAGAAGACCATCTGCTATACAGTACCTTACCTTGCCCTGTGATACACTTCAGAACTAATAAAATCAATATATTACTGTAGTAACCGAAGCTTTCCTAGAGCATCACATTCTTACTTTACACAAGAATCACAACTTCCAGGTATTTTTACACTTTTCATTCTACTACTCTTATAAAAAACAAGGCTGCATTCATATTTAATGAAACCAAAAAAATTAAATTACAAAAAAATAGGTTATTTGATGGTAAGAAAAGCAAATGATCATCAGTAGGGCTAGGGAGTCCACATGCATTTACAGCAAACTCATCATCCATCATCCTGCCATAGTGTTCCTTGGGCCTTTCCTCTGCATCCCTTGTGCAGTCATCTGTGATGAAGTTGTTACTGGCCAGACCTTTACTTGGTATAGTAATATCTAATAAATAGCTAAAGGTTATGGGAAATGGGATGGTGGTTTTTTTTTTTTTTTATTAGCAACTGTATGCATATATGAGCTTGGCTTTCCAGTTCTTTTAAACGTCTTCATTTAAGTCTTTTAATTTTTTTTTTTCTTTTTCATAATGTGGAGTGATCAGAAGCAAAGGATTTTTCAAAAAGGCCTTACAAATCTCTGCTTTGCCCTGAGACAGTTGTATGGCATTGTGGAAATATGAAAATAAATGGAAGAGCTTAAATTTTTTGAAGTACTTTTCTAAAAACGTGCATTCTCATTTACAAATGTTTCATAGTTATGGCATTCTGTGGCTTAGATATCCAACAGATAAATATCAATCTCTTCTCTGTTGCAATAGTGTCTTGCTTCATTCAGTTGTATGATTATAATGCCTGAACTTGTTAGCTACATACAATCCACCTCCTCTCTTTGTGAGCGATGCTTAAATATGTTTGATATGTTAAATGTTTTTGGAAAATCACAACAAGACAAGAAGGAATGTTATGTAGATGGGGTTTTGATGGTTCTGAAATATAGCTTAAACTGAATAGCTCAAGATGTGCAGTCATATTAAATCAATGCTGAAAAGTTACAACTCTAATAAATTGTATTTATGCTAATGGTTGAGTCTGATTTACTGCAGCCATTAAAAGTGAAGAATAGGGGCAATAGTCTCCTTAGAACTGCCATTTTCTCTATTTTCTATTTTATCCTTCTACAGTTCCACAAAATGTGCCAACTCCCTCAAGAGTTCACAGTATAAATGGTTACAGCATTGAGGTCACCTGGGACAAACCTGCTGGGGTCATAGGTGTAATTGAGAAGTACATTTTGAAAGCATATGAAGAGGATGGTCCCAGTGTACCCATCGCTAGTGCTGAGCTTGCTGACACTAGTATGCTCACAGGTAAATGTTGTTAAGTACCATTTTTTAGGCACATCTAATAATACAGGATGCTTATACTGCCTTTTGTTGAGCTATAAAGTATTGCTTGTCTATTTTTGTGTATACACAGCATAGATAACGTTTGGAAGGGTGGTATTTGTGTCTGTATCTACATACATAGTAATGTGCTGACTTCAGAGAACAATAGAAATTAAGATGCAACACAAATACTAAAAAGCAATTTTATTTAAGGTATGCCTTCCCAACCTATTGATGATTATGGGGGAAATGCTTTTCTTGTTTGTTTTTGCCTGGTATATGTGATTTTTTTTTTTTTTTACCTTCCCTGTTACATCTAGTTCACCTAAATTAACTCTAAATGTGGGTCCCATAAAATACTATTTGACCTGAGGTGTGAAAGCACTTGATATATTTGCCTAATTTTGATCATATAAACCTAACTAATTTCAGTGGGAACTAGGATGCATTTATGTTAATCAGATGCTTTGGTTGATACCAATGGGATGTGGAGGTGGGTTATTATGGAATGAAGGAATCTGGGGCCTTGGGTTTATGTGGTTTGGTCACTGTTGAGCTCTGGATTGTGGACAGGAGCTATCAGAACCCTTGCACATGAGATGTTTCCTGGAATCTAGGTCTTTTTACCCATAGGAGGCAGATGTTTTAGGAAGAAACACTGGATTCTCTGCTACACAGAGAACATTTTGGGACCTCCCTTCTTGTCAGGATAGTGTGAATCTGACTTTCACTTCTCTTAACAGTCTGTCTTTGCTGGCTGCTACAAAGTTGCCTGGGAAGGGAGCACATAATTTGGATTATGTTATGTGATGACTAAATGGGGCAATAGTACAAAATCTTACTTTCATTGACACAAACTGTAACCAAGAGATTTGTTTATACACACTCTAAGATTAATTATATAACAATTAAAAAAGTGCTAATGACATCATGCTCAAAGCTGGTGCGTTCAAATTTCCGTTTGAAATCTTTTGACTATTTGTGAGTAATATGCTTACAATACCAAAACTGCATGGGCTTTCTATTCTTACTGTGATTTCTTTGAAGAACTTGTTGATTTGAATACTCTTTATCTATGCTGTAAAGCAATACAAATTATATTAGTAGGAATTTAAAAGCCATAGTAGAAGCATGTGGATTAGATAGTTTATTCACAGTTGATGGTCAGAACCAAAATTTTGTTTAAATTTGTCGGCATTGTGGCATGATTACGTGTCAGGGGTATGAAAAAGTAAGAGGTTATCTGCATGCAGCTTTCAGGAGGCAGAAGAATAAGACATTCCTTTATATTAAATAGAGATAGTAAATGGATCCTAGTTCTTTAGTCTATTATAGCAGATAGCTGTTGCATACTGCAAAATAAAATGACCCTAAGAATTTAAGAATTGCTGTATTGAAGCATTGACCTCTCTGACAACGTCAGATTGTAGATGCTTAGGAAGAAAATGTAAGAAATGTGCTAAGCATAGAGTGAGTCTTCCTGTTAATATGAATTCAACTGGTAGTTTGTAGAATTCCTGAGCTGAAAGTTGCATCTGGACCATCATGCTTAATGATCTGTGGTAGAATTGTCTTTCTTTTTTTAATACATTTATGCTTTCGGTTTCTGTAACTTGCTATGGCAGTAAGTTTTTCAATTCAGTTTTGTGTGTGGAAGGAGTGCTTTCTTTTGTTATTTATAACTGCTGCCCAATAGTTTAGTTATGTATTTTTCAGTTTTGGCATTGTATGAAATACGTAATCCATGTCCTCATGGTGAGGTCAGAGCTGAGACAAGTGAAAAATTAAATCACTGATCTTGCAATTATTTTACCTTCAGCCTGTTGATTTCAACGAAGCCTACACAGATGGGCTAGTCTGTGGATATTGAGAAATGGTTACCCACAACTGTGAGACTCCCAAGAAAAAGTGTGTCTTTCCCTGCTGAATTATCTTTCCTCATTAATCAAAAGTTAACATAAACACAGAACCCCATCAGAAGATGCTGGTTTTGCTCACTTTCCCTTTGAGTTTGCTGAGAAGGGAAATTGTGCTTATTTTCTCCCTAATTTCAGCAAAATTTCTTTAGAAATTCTTTTGCTGAATTCCATGAGAAGATGCTACAGTAAGTCCAACAGCCAGACTTGCTAATGCAACAGAAGAGAGGAAAGCACCACAGTTCTCAGTGGGATTGCTGATGAAGCAACTCTGGTATTTTTCCACTCCCTCCTTCAAATTTTCATCCACTGTTAAGGCACCACTTAATCTGCTGCTTGTAAATGTATCTGAGGGTACTGGCCACCCCTTTCTCTTATTTTTTTCCTTGCACCTTTTTATACCCATCTGTTGTGTTTTATTTTATACTTAGACTGTAAATTCTTGTGAACAATTACCATGATGTGCAGGAGGGTCCTGAGTCATAACTGGAGCACAGTAACAAAAAATTATTAATAGCATTACCCATTTCCCAAAAGGCTGTCCTGTGTCTGTCAAATTCAGAAGAACCTATTGTACCCTTGTCAAGAAGAAGGGCTGAGCTAAATATTAAAGGTAAAGTAGGTCTTTAAATGAGCGTAATCCCACAGTCTGAAATGCCTATTTCTGACTCCTCAGAAACCAAAATCTTTCAAAATCTGACCCTTGTAATCTTCAAAATGTCAAACTGTTTTTTCACTTTCATCTGAGAAAGGAATATTCAGCAGATTTAAATCCTTAAAATGAGTTTCTGTTGAACCAGGAGTTTATTGGAGAAGGTAGCATATTTCAACATGGTTTTCAGGGTCTGTTTCATAGGATGAGAGTATAAAGCTAAAGTGTAAATTTTGTGGGTTCAAGGAATACTGTGCTAGCCCATCTTGCCTTCAGAGAAACATGTAATAACATTGATACACTTTGGATAAAGCCAGTCACACTCAGTAGAGTAATAAAGGCAGTACAGAGTCATCACATCAAATAATTTTTTTTCCTAAAGTCTGGGTTGCTTTACTCTGCATTCCAGTGCATTCCACATGCTGGCATCAAAATTTGGAATATAAATTAGAATCAGTATTTAAACAAATGAAAGAAGCTTTAGAACACTGGTTCAGTGCGATTTGTGAGCAGCTTTACTTCTACTTTCCTTTGGAATCCAGAATATCACAGAATCATGGGATTACTGGGGTTGGAAGGGACCTCTTGAGATCATCTAGTCCATTCCCCCAGCTCAAGCAAGGTCAGATGGAGCAGGTTTCCCAGGACCATGTCCAGTCGAGTTTTGAATATCTCCACAGATGGAGATAGTCCTCTGCGGGAAGCCTGTTCCAGTGTTGGACCACCCTCACAGTAAAAAAGTGGTTTCTTGTATTCAGGTGGAATTTCATGTATCTCAGTTTGGGCCCACTGACTCTTGTCCTATCACTGAGCACTACTGAGAAGACTCTGGCTGCTTCTTCTTTGTTCCCTCCCATCAGATATTTATACACATTGATAGATCACCCTGAGCCTTCTCTTTTCTGAACTGATCAGTCCCAGCTCTCTCAAACTCTCCTCGTAAGAGACATGCTCCAGCCCCTTTATCATCTTAGTGATCCTTTTGTGTCATCCACAGACTTGCTGAGGGTGCATGCTTCCCCCATCATCAAGGTCATTAATGAAGATGTTGAACAGTATTGGCCCTAGTATGAACCCCTGGGGTACCCACACCTGTCTTGCCTCTAACTGGACTTTGTGCCACTGATCACAATCCTCTGACGCTTCTCTTCTCAAGCACATACAAGAAAAACATTTTATAGTTCAGATTACTCTCATTGTAGAATACATGAGATCGACAGGCCTCTAAATTTTACCAGCTCCCTATTACGGGCAGTGAAGAACACTAGTGAAACCTGCAAATAATATTTAAATAAAATATTTTGCAAAAGAATTCACAAGCATTTGGTATTCCTTTTACAGATTTCTCTTTTGGTTTTGTATGGTTTTTGCAGTTTATCCTGCCTGTGTTATTGCTGCGATAGCCAAGTGCTGAAGTTGTGGCTGCACACGTGATAACGAGAAAATTGTTGTTGATAGCTTCCCCTCTGAATGCCCACGGTCGCCGTTCCCTCCTTCCCTTGACACGTGTTTATAATTACTTTTCACCTTTTAGTCTTTTATGCTTGGCAGATGAATATCTCAGGAAAAGTTAATTTAATGATTTAATATGGTTAATCAAAGTGGTTCGACTGCGCCTTGGCTTTGAAAGCACTCTAGCTAGGGAGTCTCTCAGAAGAGATGGGGCTTCCTGCCAGTGACTGATAGGCCCAGGCTCACCGGCGGGGCCACAGGGCCGGGGGACGCTCACTGCCAGATTGGCAAACGCCCATGTTCAGAGAAATGTTGCCAGCTGAGAGATTCTCCCTCTCGGGGAGGGCTCTGTTGGGCCCAAGCAGGCGCTGCCAAAGCAGCCTGTGGCTCTGCGCCCTGACCATGGCCTCCAGTGGGTTGTGGGAGTCACAGGGCCTGCCGGGGCAGCCCCAGGCCCCACCATGCTGGTCAGGGCCCGCAAGGCCTGGGACAACAGCTGGCGGCAGTGGGGCCGGCTGCTCCCCACAGGCCGGGAGCTGAGGATGGCTGCGTCACACACCAGGGAGTGCCTGCGCTGGCAGGGTGACCCTAAAATCAGCTTGCTGTCTGTGGTGGCTCTTAGAAAATGTTGCTTTCTTTGGGGTACTCTGATCTACATGGGGCCTGTAAGGAATTACCACAGCCAGGTAGTTTGCCACATGAAACTATTAATGAATTACTTGGATATTACTTTCATGCACATGAAATTACTTGAAAGCTCTTGGTTTGCAGAAATAGTTTGCACTCAACACATTCTTATGTTGCAGTTAATTAGATTTTGTAAATTTGTAGAAAAGAATTGCAAACCAACTAATATAAATATATGTACGGCCAGAGCACTAGGAGGACTCCCAAATCCCTACTCCAAGTTGGGACAAATTTCTAATGTTCTAAAACTTTTTATGCAGGTACAAAGAGTCACAACGTACTAACCAGGTTTGGTATATTTAGCTTATATTTACTTACAACTAGGATCTGACAGAACATTTAAAGTAATAAAAGGTGAAACTTTGTATTGAAAATACAGTTTTGAAGAGCTGCTTCATCAAGTGCTTGAACCACACTTAAATACAAGAATGATTGTCTTTCAGGTAAAGTATTTCTCTTTATCATCATTTTGCAGAAGTAACCTTTGGTTAGAAGCACAGATAGATGACAGAACTAAATATTTCCCGTAGCCAGAAGAATGGTGGTATGTGCTTTACAGTGCCAAGCCACAGTGTGTGAGATGTGGAAGGCTGAATCCATCCTTCTCACACGAACGGGTATCATGTACTGAGACCCATGTAATGATTAGGGCTGCAATGCTCATTGTTGGCCTGTTTGTCCCTGTGGGGGTGTCTTATGGAGATTTGGTCTCTCCATCTCTCTCATCCGTATGTACACATATCTCTCTCAGTGGGAGGAGATGGAGGAGTATACCAGAAGTTGCATCTCAGCCCCTGTTCAGATCCCTGTTTGACTGCGGCAGGTAATACAACATAGGGTAGCCAGTAGATCTGTCTGTGCCCCTTAGGTTTCTGTGAGTTGCCAGGTGGTGCTTGAGCTCCTAATGACTCTAAATCAGTACAGAATGTAAGTTTGTATCTCCTTTTATTTAGCTGGCTTTAGCAGACTAGCAGCATATTTTTAATATATGCATTTTAAAACATAAATGATATTAATATTCTGCAATATTAAGGTTCTAACTTGATTGAGTTTAGACCTAAATGAATCTTGTTTACAGTCCAATGCTGTTATATAAATTTATTCATATGAAATGTAAATTGTCTGATTAAATAAACCTGAACATTTTATCAAAATTACATCAGCTCTTGGCTACATACCAATACTTTCATTAATAAAGAGAAATAAACTTCTCAATGTTTGTGAGGACGGGAAGGATTATTAATATGTTTTTTAAAGATATACTTTAAAAAGTTTGCAAAGAAGTTGTCATTCTTTCACTCTTGCAGACTCTAAAAATTAATCCTCCTGCAGAAAATGAACAATAACAGTTATCTGGAAGGATCGAGAGTAACGTAGTGTTAAATTATTACAGAACCAATACTCTCTGTGGTTAATTAACTCTCGGTGCAAAATTGGACTGTTGGGTTAAGGTTTTCTGCAAATTCAAGCAGCGAGAGAGTTGTCTTGTATCATGGGGATTGCTTCTTCAAGACCAGTGGAGCTTGTGTAAGGTTGGTTATGAAATTTTTCTGTTGGGGAAAAAAGGGATCTTCCAAGCCACAGAAATCCAGTAACTAAAGCAAACCTTTTTTTTTTTTGTTGTTGTTCTTGTAAGCCAAAGAGTTGGAACAGGTGACCTCTTGTTCAATAATTCTTCAAAATTTTATGACTCATACTATACTTATGGTAGAAGATGCTTTAAAAATGCAGATGTATGCGACAGATTGATGTGCACAGGCTTTCAGTCCAGAAATGCATATGTAGAAGACACATGTACTTAAACAGTTTTTGCTACAATCTGTCAAAAACACAAAGTCAGTTGAGGACTTCCTTTTCTGGTCAGTGGGCTGTGATTAAGTGTACTGTGGCAATGATGCATCTCGACACACGAGTGACTTTGTTGGACAGATGCTGTACGACCTCAGGCGTTCAAGTTGGCTAAATAGTCTTTAGGTTTGGGGAGGATTTGGTAATTTATTTTTTTTTAAGAGCTTAAACAAGAATTAAAGTAAATCTATAAGGTGAAGTGTTGTTTCAATTGCACTATGCGTATTTCAAAATAGGTCCTTATGAAGTAGAGTGTTAGGGAGGAAACCATGAAAAAATCTGGCAAGAAAAAATCCATTTGGCAAAAAATATACTCAGCTTGTGAAACAAATGGAATTTGTGTGGGTAAGCTCTGTGGTTGACTTCAGGAATCTTAATATTCAGTAGCAGAGCTGAGCTTTCAGGCTGCGTATGAACATAGTGCCTGGTTATGATTAAAATTAGCTAAATTTACCTGTAAAAAAAAAAAAAAATGAACTGGCTTTGCAAAATTGTCCTTTTCCACCATTTTAGCTGAGTGCATTTTTTTGTGGAAGTGAGGAAAAGAACTTTAATATTTGTGTTACATCTGTACGATTAAATAGCTTTTTTGTGTCAGTTGTGTGTGTAGGAAAGTGGGTTTAGTTTTGTTTTTATGGGAAGGCTCCTTCAATAAATGTAAAAAACTCACCTCAGTTTGTATTTGCTTAACCAATTCATTATTCAGAAGTAGAAGTTCTATAAGTTACCATAAACAAGGGTGTCTTTTCATCTCTGAAGATCTGGTGGTGTTTTGAAGCAACTTTCTGAAAAAGCAGAATGACGGATTGGAACAGTGAAGCAGCTGCTTTCATAAAAGTCTTTTAACTGGATGAGGAAACTGCTAAAATGCTATAATTGTCTTTGAATCTATTTTTCAGCGTTTGTGAACAGAACATTAGTCTTCATACTTTAGTGGTAAAACAGGTTTTTTCCTTGATGAGAAGTACTACTTTTTCAGTCAGAGTATTGTGGAATCTGGCTGAGCTACCTAATGTATGAGACCTCCCTTTTAGATGTACGAAACAAAAGAAATGTCTGTTTTATGGAGAAGTGAAAGAAAGAAGCTGGATATTTCATCTTCTTATATATTGTATACGTTAGAATGATGAATGGACTGGATATAAAGATGCAACTAACTCTGACTAGTCCACACGTCCATTTTACCATAAATTCGTTGTTGACCCTCTTCTACTGTCCGTGTCAATGTTTGTATCCCTTATCTGCAAGAATGAACCTAGCGTTTTCTCTCTGACACAACTCTAAACCTCAACTTTAAAATTGCAAATAATTAAAGAACATTTAAATAAAAGTATAGAAAATTAAATACTAGTTTTGCATATAAAGTGGGCTTAATGTTCTAGGTGTGATTCCAGATCACTCTTTTAGACTGTTAACTTTACATTCATATTTAACAAATGACATTATTCAGTTTCATGGGGTCACTGTGTCAAAATGTCTGTGTTAGAACTTTAATTTATTTCCACAGGTTCTTTGAGTGGGCAGATAGGAGTGGTGTGTTAGAATGATTTACTGTCTCTGATTCCCCATGTGGATTTTAAGGCTTGGAACGTAGTCTATGATGTAAATTTTAAGTCTAGATGGATTCAGCTGCTCTGTAGTGGCAGGCTGACTGAAGGGTACTCATATCCCAAATGTGGGAGGCTGACCCTCTTCTTAAATATTGATGATGCCTCTAATTCTATCTCCTGATCAAAGTGACAATTTATCTACCTCTCTCCTGTTAACATTAATAGAATATATGCAAGTGTGGCTGTGGCCAAATTTTACTTTGTTAGCATTCTGTCTTGGAAAGCCTGGTGCACTGTTATCAGATCAACAATTATTCGGTATAGACAAGAGATGCCAGTCTGAGAGTGTGATAACTGGAGTGAGGGAAAGTTTTTTAAAGCTGTCAGCCAACTTCATTGGATCGTAGGCTATTTTTTTAGTACAAAATTTATTTTGCTGTGTTATAAAAAATAATTCACGTGTATCAGTGATGATCTTTGCTATGGGACTGCTGACTTTGTACTCTAAGATAGTCAGGCACCAAGTGTAAATTTCACTGACTGACTAAAAGTGCAGAGGAAATGAGTGGGTAATGAGAGCAGAGCAGCCAGTTCTTTAATTGAATTAAAAGCCGGGTGACACCAATGCAGACACCTGTCCAATTACAGACAGGCCAAGGTGTTTACCATTGCTGTACAAGCGATTTGAAGATGACAGAAATCTTTCCGCCCACAGATTAACATAATGAAGGAGAACAGATTACAGTGGATGCTGGCCAACAGATAGGTTGGCAGCTGAGAAAAAGTAGTTTGCTGAAGTATGTAAATAAAATCTGTGCACTTTCTATTGCCTACCTATGCAGCACATCTGTTTCTTTGTTGAAAGAAAATAGTGCAAGAGTACATGTGAAGGAAAAACAGTAATTAGGAAATGAACAAATTATTTTTTTAAGTTGCTGCCTTTGCTGAATAATTTATTTTTTTTTTTAACATAAACCTCCTGTTGCAAAAGGGTTTATTTGGTTGTGGGTTTTTTTCCTCAAATTCTCTGTGCCCTCCAGAAATCTACCTGTGCAATGTACACTGTGATATGCTGCAGGTGTTTTATATAAAACCTTTCTACTTTGTCAAAAGTAAACCAAACAGCCCAATCCAAACCTTCTACAGCTACGGGCATCTTTCTGAATATGTGCTACTGCAGCTCTCAGTGCCTGAAGCCATTGGTGACCCCACAGAATGTCTTCCATCAGGAAATGCAAGGAGCATTAATTCACTGCTTCATAAGAGAAGAATGCTACAAGTGCTAAACGTACAAATAAAACTAAATTGCTTCCTAAAGCACAGAAGAGTGAATAGAGAGATGGCATATACACTATACCATGCTCCTCTTGACCGAGAACTTGCAAATGTCACAGTTAGAGGATTTGGTTTCTGCATGTGTTTATTTGCAGAAGGTAATTCCAATAATACCTTTTATACTTTCTTGTGTTTAACCATCTATGATCTGGAAATAAGTGCTTTGTACTAAGTCTTATGCAAAAAAGATGGGGTTTTGACTGATGAAATTTCTGTGCTGAAGAATTTACTGTAGATTCCAATATTCCTGCTTTACAGGGATATTAATGCTTTAAACCATCAGTATTTCCTATTTTCTGCCTTTTTGAGCACTTTTAAAAATATTTGCCTTCCATCACAGGGAGATTACAGGCAATTTGCTTAGGTGGTGGCTGACACAACGTTCTTTTTCTTTCCTGTCGCATTTACCTTAGATAGTAAGATGGCACAGCATAGCTCTCCACTGTTAACTGGGGATTTGCAAAATCAAAACTATAACCAGAAAGAGCAGATTCTGATCAACTGGTTTTAGTTTAATACTACTCTGAAGTAAATGTGATTACTTCTGAATATCTCTTTATGTGTATGAGTCGAACTGGACCTCAGAGAACTCAAATAGAAAGATGATTGCAGTGCCAACCTTTAATTTTTTTTTTGATTAGTCACAAGAAAATACACGAACATTACTAATTCAGTGAAATCTAGTTTTCCATGTGAACACATCTGTTAGTAACCACATTCACGGACTTTGATTGTCCCACTCAGAAAATAATATATTTATGCTGTAGCTGTTAACTTCCAGCATCAAAACCTTCAGGCCCTTTTTGTGAGTGTAAAGGGTTTATGTGGGGAAAAAAAGACGTCTTTTAGTGAAACCCAAAGGTATGTTGCATTTCATGTAGTAACTTGCTGAAGAGTAATAATAAGGACTAATTTCTTCTACTTGTTTGTGTACATGTAATGCTGAGAGGATTTGCAGTCTTATTGTACTATGGGACGTTTGACCAAAAATTGTGGTTCTCTAAGGTACTGTTGGTTTTGAAGCTACTTTGCAAAATCCCAGTGTCAGGCAGTTTCAAAACAACATAGTTTGCTATAAATTTTTTTTTTTTAATGAAACACCCCATTGATTTTACTAAAAGCTGTGGGAGTCAAGGTGAGAACGTGATTTGAAATAAAACTTGACATGAATTGGCCTTCTTTTAATTACTATTGCATTTTTATTCCACATTACTTTATTGTCAGACCTACTTTGAAATGGGAACTGCTGATGTTTCTGAAAATGACCGTAAACCACTTTTTTTCCCCATGTAGTCCTTTTGTATATTGCAGTTCAAAATACTGTGTAACTTCCTGAAGTGGTAAGCAGTGATTTGCTACATTCACTACAACAAAGAGCTGATTGATTTGTGGGAATGTATAGCAACTTCTCTTCACTAACATAAGCAGGACCTGGAAAAGCATAAGATCTTTTTTTCTTATAAACCTTTGGGTATTGTGTCACCTGAATTATGTTACTGTAGTAGTATAGCAAATATATGGTCTATGTGCTGCCACTGAAGTAATGGAACACAAGTGGGATGTTTCATATAAGAAAGAGATTTCAATTTATGGATGAATAGGAGCAACATTGGAGAGGAAGTATTAAAAAAATTTGCACTGGGAGACAGTGAAAATTCCTTGGAAAAATAAAATGAATAGCTGAAAAAACTTTGTGAGGCAGGGACTAAGAAAAAACCTCTTTTGTTGTCACTGTTACATTAAAATATACACCTCAGTCTTGAAGTAGTGTCTTTTATAGTAAGCATAACTAAAGAAACTTAGCTGCATCATTACTATTAAGAATAGAATAAAATAACATTTACTCTTAATTTATTTTACAAAATTTAAGTCATGGCATAATAGGAGTGAAATCTTAAAATAATTTTTCTTTTTCGCCTGTAAGAGTGGAAGCCTGTAACAGAAAACTTCATCTTTTTACTTCTGTCTCTGTATGTATGTAATCAGTCTGTACACTGTACATGCATTACACCTTGCTTTCTTCTGTTGCAGGCGTATTGACAGGCTTGCATCCCTTCACAAACTATGCTGTAACCCTAACTGCTTGCACTTTGGCTGGCTGTACTGAGAGCTTGCATGCATTGAACATCTCCACTCCACAAGAAGGTAAAGTAATTTCAAAGGTCTTGACTTCCACATTTCAGTCATGAATAATAAAACAGGAGAAGAGCTAAATGCTGCAAAGCCATTTGCTGGAAAACCCCAACCTAATTTGATGACAAAGTGCATTGCCAGACCATAATTGCTCCATTTTTTGGGGGGGTGCGAAAATGAATCAAACTCCATACCCTTTAATGACATGCATCTTTAATAGCTGTAATGCAGATTAATGGGCTTTTTAATTGCTGTTACATTGTTCATGCAAGAGCCTTGTCATTAATATGAAGCATCTGAAAGATTAATGAAAGCTTCCTCATTTTACTATGGCTCAGAAGTAAATCTAGAGACAGTCTGACTAAAAAGAATTGATTGTATGGCACAGTATGAAATTGAGAATCAAACGGTTGATTTCCATGGTTTCTTTTAACTGCTAAACACCAGCAATAGGCAACAATTATTTCAGTGTGATGAAACCTCCAAATGCCGATTGAGTTATTTATTAATCACTGTTCAGATTTTCCCTTTTTTTTCTAAACACTTTTACATGTTGTGCTCGAACTTAAAGGTTGTGAGTGCAAATTAATGTTTTCTATGCTTACACTAAGAACTAGTGCAGGAATAAAGAGAAAATACATTACAATTCTGACTTTACAGACTAGGCTGATAAGTAACACACATCAATTATTGGAGCAAATGCTCCCAAAATACCTGTGACACATCTAACTCCATTCTCAATTAAACATAAAGTTCACATCTTCTGGTTCTATCATCCTAAAGCCATGTTAATCCAGTTAAAATCATCAGTTACTCCAAATGTGTAACAGTTAAATAATGAAGACTTTGACATGTATTTATAGGACAGTGGTTAATCTTCCATGATGTGGAGTAGTTTTCAAATTTCCCTCCCTCCCACAGTTCTTTGGTTTATCTTCTCATGTAAACTGGGTAGTAATACAGTACCAATAAAACAAATAAAATTTTAGCATGAAGTTATGGGAATTACAACCATAATGATTAAAAGAATGCTGGGATGTTGAACTGCTGCCAAAGCAGGTAGTCATGCAAGGCATTGTCCTGATGGGACTGTTGTGAAGATTGCAGTCTAACATTGCTAGAACAGTGTTTTGATGTGGACATGTTAGCAACTGCCAGCAGCACCAATCAAATAAAAATCCAATTATCTCCTCTTGGAAGTTCTAAATAAGCTGAGTTTGTCTGTTGGCATTGTCCATGAAAGAGTGTAGCCTCTGATAGCCAAATAGTTAATGGACACTGTGATGTAAACATGAAATGCAGTATTGTATATTTCTTTCTGGTGTAATATAGTAATTAAAAAGTAAATTGTTTATGTCTTATTTTCTCATCTTAGTGAATAAAGCAGGAATTCTTACGTCTGTTTGAAAAAAACATCCGCTGTTTTCAGATGTGCTGTCATATCGGGAAGGTTTAGGCAAGAGTAGATTTATTTATTTATTTTCGCCCCAGAGATCAAATAAAGCCATGGGGAACATGTGTTTCATCCCTCAGAAGAATTGAACAAAAAGTCAATGTGTGGAGTTTCTATTTTTGGATGCTCTTGTTGCATGCTCTTAGTAACAATAAATTGATGATACAGAAGACAGACACCATATCACACCCTCCAGCTATCCCTGTTTCCCTATTGAAACATTCATTACTTTATATTGTTTTCACATTGCCAGCCACTGCTAGTTATTGTTTTAAATTGCTAGCACAGAGCTTGTAAATTACAAGATATTCCTCCCAGACTAAGGCCCGAGTTCTGCTCCCCTTGCGATATTCAGTGGGATTGCTTGTGCTTCTAGCATATAACTCATTGGAACAGTGAGAGAACTCAGCTTTTAAATTATTATCCATTGCCAACTTCCACTATATTGCATACATAAAGTCTACACTAAACTAACATTACTAAGTGTATTGAATTATGAAAAGTCTGAAATAAGGGGTAGTACCTAAGAATACAGAATCTACATTTGTGATTAGAAAGAATGATCACTTTGTAGTTAGGAATCAAAAGCACAAAGGAAGAGAAAATAATTTGTATTAGAAAATGAACTGTACTAGCATCATGTACCCCTCCTGTTGCTCAGTGTTTACCACACTGAAAATATAAAGTTATATAAGCATAATTATTCTCCTAAAAAGCAAAGAGTTTATCCTTGTCTTTCACAGAAGTGTTTCTGTTTGGCTAGGAAGCCTCACATGTAACAGGAGAGTTCTCAAAATGCTGTTATGTTGCAAGTATAAAATATTTTCTGAAATTTCAACTTTAAGAAAAATCATTCTGGTAGTAGCTGCTCACTGCAATTATTTATTATTTGTGGAAATATGATGTTACACATTTTTTTCACCAGCCCCTGAAGATGTGCAACCACCCACAGCAATATCCTTTCCCACATTCCTGATGATGAATTGGAGTCCACCCAAAACACCAAATGGTATTATTACACAGTATACTTTGTATATGAATGGAGTACCAATTTACTCTGGAAATGGAACTAAGTATGTTGTAAAAGGTGAGTTTTCTGCTAGGTAGCATGTCAGATGAGTATCGCATAGTTGCTATGAATAATTATATGACTGACCCCTTCTTATTTCAGAGGAAAAGAAAAATAATTTTAAAATGGGCCGGATACACTTTAAACCCTGATGTGTTTCATTTTTTAAAGAATCCTTCATAGAACTCTCTGTTGGGAGTCTCAGAAATTAATGTCGCCATGGTGTAGCTAAACGCTGTGCTGTGTTGTCCTCCTTCACAGGACCTGAGTCATCGTTTTAATAATTTTATAACTTTTTGATCTCATAACATCTAGCTCTCAAAGCAGGTAAACTGTAAGCTGTTGGAGACAAGATATTATGTACAGGTTTAATAGTTTTCCCTACTGTCTTCATTAAATATGATTAGAGAGACACGGTGTTGCATTTCTGAATAGTCCATGTTTAATTCATTTGTTAAAAGCATGAACTAATAATCTGTTTTCTTCTGATACCAGTTATGCAATGTGTCAATAACCAAGTTATATCAGTACTCTTAAACTATTACATAGAAGCTAAATGACTGATATTTGGCAGTATGGTGTGAAGCATGGTAATCTGACTTCCTAATTTAATGTAACTGTGTAGTTTATTAAATTATGCAAGTTATTTGTTCAGACATCAGTCAAACAACAAAAACCAAAATAAAAACCAAAATATTGAACTAGAAATATCATAGTATAGCATAAGCACTATTCTGGACCCATCAGAATTTGTGTGTGGTACTAGGTACAAGTAAAAATAAAGCATTTCATATCAGACAACTCGGGGAAAAAAGGGTACCAAGACCCTACTTTCTTTTTAATGGAAGGCCTTAAAATTCAAAGCCATTTCTGCATCTTGAGTTAGTATAAAACATATTTAAAAATTCATATAGTTCAAATTTCTTTGCCTTGCACAGGCCATAAGCTACTGGTGTGGTGGGTCAGTTTTGACACTGAAAAATGAATCCAGTTAGAGAACCTCCTGAAGGCTGTTGATGATCGCTATAATAAATAGTGCACACTTTAAGTCAAACTTTTTCATTCTGTATTCAAAGGTAATGGATTTTTCGTAACCATAGTAACCTTAGTGTATTTCTGGATAAATACATGAGGTATATACATTCTGGTTTTATTTTTGAATATAAACTACCACATTATGTATTACTAATAATATGAAAAATAGGATATAGGTTAGCATAATGACAGCTCAAACTAGTGTGCATTTTTCTTCTGCAAAAAAATAAATATTTATCAAAAATATAGGTTCAATTAATTTCTCCCCCATCCCCCCCAGTTTTCTGGTATTCGTGTAGTGCCATTTATCTTTTTTGCAAGATCGCCATTAATCTCTTATTGCCATACCATAACACTATTCTTAAGAATTTTGAAGTGCAAATAGTTGTGTTTCCAATCTGATTAAAATCATTACTGAAAGTGCATCACAGGTAGTTTTACTGATGCGTTTATCTGCGACCTAGTTATAAATTGACAAGCAATATAAAATGTTTGAGGAAAATCTTCGCCATAGTATATTTTGTTTGGTTTTAGATTCATGTCTGATTCTATTCTGAGTCATAGGCAAAATGAATGTTTATTGATAGAAATTGTGGTCAAATAATTTTTTAATTGTTCTTTGAAAAAATAGAAAAGGATAAATTAAAAAGGGTCAGGACTTGATTCCTTATGTTCTACCTCTAAATCTTGAATGATACATCAGAATACATTGAGCTAAACTAGTCTAAGGAAAAGTCATCTGGTTCATAAGCTTCCTAGAGGAGCTCTTGTTGCTTTTATTTAGAAATTATTTATTTATATTTTTCTAGAAATTTTGATACTTTTGGTCTTATTGAGCATTTCATAACTTTGTTTTCAATTAATTTTTTAGGCAGACATAAGATATAAGGAGAGCAGAGAATCTTGCTTATTCAAAAGAGAAGGCTAGCGAATCAGATTGTGTTGCTCTGTGCAGTTACAACACAAGAGTCACTCTTGCCTACCATTCTGAACATGGCATGGAGATCAGTCTGTTTACTTTGGATCCATTTTATTTAGCTGCCAGTTTCTCATTCTGCCTGAGGGGGAAGAGGCAATGTGAGCCAGCAGGCTGGGATTTGGGTCACTAGAAATCCCAGTCGTTCTGAATCAGGTTTATTCAAGATCTTGCTTGGATCTGCATATATCTTTAATTCGACCTTGGTTTTGCTTCTTTTCAGAGCTCAAGATTTTCTTCTTTGCAGGCTAGAAGTAGCAGAAGTATAACATAATATTTTTTTTTTTTTTTCCCCCCCAAGGGTTATGGTTTTGCAGTGAAAAGTTGCAGCTTTTGACTTTCCAGTGTTATACGTGTCTCTTTCCTACCTTTTCAGCTTTTCCCATATTATTATCCTTTTCCTTTCAGCATTCATGCTACTGATGTTGGTGACTTACTGCCTCAATATAGTATGTTATTGACCCTAAACAGAGAGACAAAGTTCATTGTCTCTCACATGTTTCCTATTCATTCACCAAAATGATTTTCCTATTTTAATAACTGTACGACTGTGTTCCTGACCAGGAGCCTATACCAGAAAGTCATAGATTCTTTCTGTGTTTTTTGAAGTGCTATATCTATTGAAACGGATTTTTTAAAACCTTTATTTTTAGGAAGGCATCAATTCTATCTAAAAATTAGTACTTCACTGATTTTCACTTCAGACCATGGAAAATGCAATCAGTTTAGGCCCACACCAATTAATCCATAACTTGAGGAGGGATATGTTTTCTCAACACCATAATTGTGAATATATTGTTAACTTAGTTCCTGATCTTGACAGTTGTTGAGGGCTTGAAATACTCATTGATTTTCATGGAAATTCGAGTGTTTGTTTCCTCTAGGGGTTGAGCTGTAATTAAAAAGGAAACCCTTTAAAAGCACATATGGCAAATGTACACTTTACCACATTGAAAAGGGGGACCCATTAGGCATCCATCATCCATTAGTGTCTTTAAATATTTTCCCCATATTGACAACTTTGGTTTCTGTGTTGTGAGTAATAAAGCACCAAAATTAAGCCAGCCCCTGTACCGCAACACTCTTGTTAACTGTCTGTCTGCGATTTTTCTGCTTCCAGCCTTTATGCATTTGCCTTACTACTCTTCCTCATGCAGTCTGAGTGTTATTTCACATCCTGAATTCCATTGAAAGCCTAATGGCTCCAACGGGTACGGACGAGCCAAGAGGAGATAATCAGTCCAGGGTCCCAGGTGGAATTTAGGCTGTGTGAATCTGTGCCCCTCTATTCATGCTTTCAGTTCCTCCGTGTGAGAGTGCAGAAGCCCCTGTAACCAAGACTGACAGCTGCAGCTCAGGAAAGCAGTTGCAATAGGTCTGCTCCAAACCTGCATACCTTGCTGTTCTCCAGAGGTGACCAGCAGCTGTGAGGAGATGGAGAAGCTTGTACAGCTATCTTCAGAATTCTTAACATATCCACACTGATCTTATGAAGGCTTTTGATTTTAGGAAAATTTGAGATGATTTTTCCTGTAGAGAGGAAAATATGCTTCTCTCGCCCACTCACAGGCACATCCAAACACAGACAAAATTGAAGCTTCTACTTTGAAACATGGAGATATCTTAATGTCATTTTTTTTCTGTATTTTTAAATTTAAGCAAGGTATTCATTCTTGGTTTATCTTTTCTTTAAATTAGTGTCAAAAATTTCCCACCTGCCTTAGATGAAAGAGAAATCAGGGTGGGTTTTATACTGAAAATTATTAGATTGCAGTGGCCTGAGCTGGTGGTACCAATACCACCGGCAGAAAGGTGGTCTAATAAATGCAGAAAGGTGTTGTATAAGCAGAGACAGTGATGATCAGATGTGACCCAAGTGCCAAGTTTTGTCCTGGTGGAAACCTTATTGTTGTGAAGAAACTTCAGAAAAAAGATTAGAGCAAAATATTTCTCTATTCTTAAATGCTGAGCATTTGATGGACTAAGCAAAGGTGTTTGTTATCTAACATGTTTACAAAGGGAAATGACTTTGTAGATATCTTTAGCAAACAAAAAATATATAAAACTATTTTTGCACTCGGCACTGAGAATGTACGTCTGCATTTGCTGCAGCACTAGATACTTGACAATGTTAACAAATTGTGTTCTTGTCATTTTCCTAGCAGAATCTAATGGTTCTCATCATGAATCTTTAAAAGGAAGATATTCTTATTAAGACTCAGCTGTATGAAACTTATTTTTCTCTGCCAACCTGAAAGAAGTGTTTGCAGTTTTTCAGGAAAGAGATCCTGTCAACTCTGTTACAAGGGCAGATCCTCAACTGAGTTAAATGAGTATAGAGTTATCCTAAATTACATGCCCAAGAGTTTAAAAAACTGTGACAGCCTGCTTTGTACCAGATTTCTGGGCAAAATGTAAAGGAGAACCTTAGAAAATGTGAGAAAGAGCTGTCTTCACAATTTTGTCTAAGAGCGTGAACTGAGCTTTGGCTTATTCAAATTGTTATTTGACCTGAGTGTGGAAAGGCCGATCCTACAAAACCAGGATAGAATAGGAGCCTTGTTTTTCTGTGAGGAAGAGGCAGATGTCTGACATCTGTGAAAAGAGGGCTTAGCATATCTGAACTCAAAAAATGGGAGAACCTCAAATTAGTACCTGTATTTTTTTTTGCGTTGCTCTAAACTGGTAGTAATTACGGTATACGCTATGCCCAGCCATGCACAATTATTACATTTTAGTGAAAAATTGGCAAGCTTTTTGTCCTTTTTATCCCTGTGACTACTACTGCTTGTTTTAAATGATAGATCATGATAATAAAAGCAAAATCTATCATAATATCAATATTGTACTAATTGCCAAGTGAAACAAGTTGAACAAGAAAATCCACAGACCTATATGTAGAGGATAATTGCAATAAGATGTGTCACTGCAAGAAGCTGAATCATTGAGAAGAAAATATTTATTATGTTAGGTTTAGGATCTAGTTCTCATGGTTACTTTTCATACTGTTTTTAGCTATAGCTGTGTTCAAAACCACCAATTTCCAACCCTAAGGATTTGCGTTCCTTTGTTTTAGGTCCTGCTCAAAGATGACAGGCAGCTTTTGCCTTAAAGGACAAACAATAGAAAAATTCTGTAGTCATCTGGTATGAGTTTATTCCCCATCTTCCAGGTTGCAGTGAAATATATATAAATACCAAATGAACCCAGTCTGCTCTTTCACTAGAGTGTTTTGAAAAGAGCAGTTTGCTATCCAATACAATGTTAGCGCTAGATTTATGTATGTTGTAACTCTGAATGTCACAATTCCTCAATTTTTTGTGAAGCATGGACTTATTTCACACCGTTGTGAGCAATGAAAAGTTAGGCTTCACCTCTTCACAGTTAGAACTGGTTATCTGAAATGTCTTGCGTGGGATCCAGTGAGATAAGCCCTGGTGTCTCTTTCTTATTTTAGGGTCTTGCAGTACCATGCTACAGTTCCAGGCCCACCCCATGTATTTGGTTTTGCAACATATCCGGCTGATAAGGTGTACAGGAAATAACATGTTTTTCCAGGATGACATATAAAGAACGCCTGCTGCTTCAGGCTTTATTCTGGCCTGAGTATGCATTTAAGTAAACATATATTGGTGCACCTAGCACTAGAGGGCAGAGTACACCAGTCTTACAGGAGAAGCTGCCTTCCTCTAAAAGTTGTAGGCGTATAAGAAAGCACATTTGATACACCTGAATTGGCAACACTGACATTGCCAGTGACCGGTACTATCGTAATTAATTCCGCAGACCCAGAATGCAGATTCAGCAGGCACAAAACCAAAGGGCAAACGGGCTGTCTGAGTCTGGCATTCCTGTATTTCAGCTTCAGACAGAAAGATCTGGTACACTCATTGGACTTAATAATACAGATCTGGGGAATTTAGAAGGGAGGGGGGTGGGGTAAGGGTAAAAGCATTATGTTTATTTGTAGCAGCTCTGTTGTATCATTTTCTATTGCAGTGCATTAGTGCAGTGTTAAATAAAATCTGCTTATTTAAAATCCTTTTAAATAGTGTTTAAATATTTCCTGCTGATACAATCTGCTAAAGTAGTTATCCTTGCTGCAGATTTCAGTTAACCTTGTCGCAGATATTAAGCCTGAAGCTACACAGACTTTTAGGGACCTTGATTATAGAGCAAAACCTAATGGTGTCATTATAAAACCACAGCTGGACAAGCTTCTGGAGTCCTTGTCCTTTGATCAGATTTGGGTAACACAGCAAGCCAGGAGAGAACTCACGCTAACCCTGCTGGAATTGCTGAGCGCTCAGGTTGCTTGAGTACAGCTTTCTAAAAATTAAAATGCAACACAAATTGTAAAATGAGAGTGATCGGTACCTCCCAATCTTCTGCATGTACCAACACAAACTGGAGCAAATAGCTTCTCCAGAGCTAATAGCTGTAGAACGGGGAGAGTCCTTTTTTATTCATTTTCTTTCTGGCAGCATAGGAAATATTTTGGCTCTGGGCTCTGTTTTTTAAACAAAGAAAAGAAAAACATTGATTTCCAGGCTTGTCTAAATTCCATGACATGAATTAAAACCGCTAAAAAACATATAACTGCCAGATTATTTTGTCCAGTGATCTTACTTCAGAATTAGCTGTCAGAATTAGACATATATAGGCTTCTAGTTCTTTATTTTCTCTTTCACAGATATCTAGATTGGTCAGCAGACTTAAAGATGCTAAGATCTCTTCAAAAGACACTGTGCACTGAGGAGGACCTATTTAAATCAAGTGTTCATTGAGTTCAATTTGTAAAATTTAAATACTTTTTTTTTTTCATTTTGTTTTTGTATTTTGGGGGGTTTTTTTGGTTTGGGGTTTTTTGGGTTTTTTTGTTTGTTTGTTTGTTTGTTTTTTTCCAAGCAGCAGAGCTTACTGTCTGCACATTATAATCTTGGAAGTGTTCTGCTCTGTCATGTGGATTTGCAGATCTTCTCCAGGACATCCCCACTGCAGTTGGATAGCAGCAAATTCTTATTGTGCCAACTTTCTGAGATCAGTTTGTTGTAAACTGATGTGAACCTCTCTTGACCAAACTTTCCCAATCTTTTTCACCCTGTCTACCTTCCTCTAGTATTTCTGAAGGACGTAATCTATTTCTCTGCATTTTGACTTTCATCAGTGAGAACTTCAGTGATACAGTTTCTCTTTGTGAGCGGTTGTCACATGGTGACCACTGTTTGCTATTAAACACTGAGAGATCTCCTTAGATTTGTAAGAACTAGAATATGCATTCTTGACCATGCTCTGCTCATAGCCTGAAATACTTTTTGTGGGATGTTAATTTCAGCAGTATGTCTGGTAGTTGTGGTTTGCCTGAAGCTAGTAAGGCAAAGTGGTAGGTTGTGTTCTGGTTTTAATTTTGCTGATAAAACAGATGCATGACTTTATAGTTTAAGCCAAGATTTCATTCAGTCAAACTTTTGTTAAGTGCTTTAGAAAACATCAGAAACTGTGCAAGGTTTTGTGTTTGACTTGTAAAACATGTTTATAAATAAAGCATCTCCACTTTCCTGAGAGATTTTATTTGTCAGGATCATTTTGAAATGCTTGGTAAATGATTTATACTTAGTTTCAGATAATGCTGGACTCATGTAAATAAAGATATGACACCTCTTGCACAGATGGACTAACGCCAAACCTGCTGCTTCTGTTTCGATCTCTTGATATCCATTCATAAGGATATACTTCACTTAGAGCTAACTTAATAGGCTTGGAAAGAGTGGGGCAGCCTTCTTGATATTGCAAGCTGCATAATGAAGATTCTCTCTGACATTTTCCTTATGCCCTGGAAAACACACTCATATTTCTCCTTACTCATTTAGGTCCATTTGTTCTTCAGAACTGCCAAACACTTGATGTATATTTAATTTAAGATAGATATTTTCTTCCATGCTGCTCTTACAAATTGTGTTAGTTTATCAGCTGTGATAATTATTCTGACTGAGCAGTACATGCGTTCCTGTTTGGCTTGCACTGGAGACAAAGCCTTCTCTCTATACCCAATAGGTCCCAACCTTCCTTTAACAATAGTGGAATATTAATAAATGGTGACAATGTACAGGCAGGTAACACCACAGTAATACTTCTGGAGGGTTCCCAACTGGCAGTTCCCCTTTTCCTTCATTTTACTAAATGCATGGCCACGAGGATGTTGAGTCATTAACCATTACTTAAATATTTTCAGCATTACTTAAATATTTTCAGCCATAATGCGACAAATTTCTGAAAAGGAGAATCTTTGATGTTTGCATATTTTTCAGACTTGTTATTTCAAAAAATCTGAGGAATCTCCTTACAACTTGCATTTCTAAAATACTTCACCAATTAACATCTTTTTCTGTTACTGTAAATTCAGACCTTCCTGAATATTTTTCATTCTTTATAAGTCTTGTCTTGTGTGTGAACAGTACAAGCCTGAGTGTTGCAAAGCCATGAAATAGTTGGATATAAGTTTGGTTTAAAAAATATTTTGTGGTTTGTATGACTGGAGAAAAATTCCTGTATTTTCAAAATCTGTTTCCCTATACTCATCAGTTATGTGAGGCATAAAATATGTCACAAAAAGCAGGAAGGGCATTCTAGGATACTTCCTTTTCTGTTGAATAACTGCCAGAAATCTAACCTAGGTTTCTACACCAATTGTCTAAATTGTTTACATAAAGCTTAACAGCCTTTTAGTCAGTACCAAACTCCATCATGCTTTCCACTAGTCTTCCATGAAATACTGTATTTTTATGACAATCTATTTCTGATTGAAGCATTTTACATAAATCGTAGTTGGACTTTGAAAGCTGCTCAGGGTTCGTTCTTTTCTTTCTTTCTTTCTTTCTTTCTTTCTTTCTTTCTTTCTTTCTTTCTTTCTCTCTTTCTCTCTTTCTCTCTTTCTCTCTTTCTCTCTTTCTCTCTTTCTCTCTTTCTCTCTTTCTCTCTTTCTCTCTTTCTCTCTTTCTTTCTCTCTTTCTCTCTTTCTCCCTTTCTCCCTTTCTCCCTTTCTCCCTTTCTCCCTTTCTCCCTTTCTCCCTTTCTCCCTTTCTCCCTTTCTCCCTTTCTCCCTTTCTCCCTTTCTCCCTTTCTCCCTTTCTCCCTTTCTCTCTTTCTCCCTTTCTCTCTTTCTTTCTTTCTTTCTTTCTTTCTTTCTTTCCTTCTTTCTTTCTTTCTTTCTTTCTTTCTTTCTTTCTTTCTTTCTTTCTTTCTTTCTTTCTTTCTTTCTTTCTTTCTTTCTTTCTTTCTTTCTTTCTTTCTTTCTTTCTTTCTTTCTTTCTTTCTTTCTTTCTTTCTTTCTTTCTTTCTTTCTTTCTTTCTTTCTTTCTTTCTTTCTTTCTTTCTTTCTTTCTTTTCCATGGTTTTTATTGTATAAATAGTGTGACACATTAAAGTGACGTGCCATTGGGAAATTAACTAGTTCATGGGAAACATATTTAAGTGAACTTAAAATGAAATATTTAAAAAGAACATCAGATTAGTGTGCTTGAAGTAAGGCTTAGACTTATGGTCTTAAGGTGAATGGAAAGGTGGATGACAAATATCACTATTGTTTCTGTGATAGCTGCTTTGGATGTACCATGTTCCTTTATTACAGAGGCACATTTAAGTCACAGTTACAGTACGCAGATCTTGGTTCCTTTTTCTGCATGTCTAGGTGTGTTTATAGCTACATGTAAATAGGCATCTGAATTTCTAATTTAAGAATAGTGCTGTTTAATCATTTTGGTGTGAAGTGGTGCTGCACAGGGTCTGCACATGTAAGAGAATAAGTAATCAGGTAGCAAAGAGTGAATTTTTACACTAGTGATAATATACTGCCTGTGTTCTGTATCTGGAAATATATCATTAGTAATTTCTAATTCTAATTTGTGACTTAATCAATAAGTTTCATGTTCTTTCTGTGAGCATACATGGTTTCCATCAACAGAGGTACCTAAATATATAAAATTTTATAAAAATATCTTGAGGGATATTTATGATATTTTTATTTTAAAATTTTTCTACTTGGTACAAATTAGAGTTGGAATCAGTGCTGAATAGACAGTAAGGGCATCTAAAAGAGCTCTTCCAAGAGTTGAAAGCTTTCTCATTAGGGCAGTTTGCGTCCCCCCTGTTAGTCACTGTAGGTAGTTATTCAGAGGTGACTAGAGAATTTGGCTTATTAAAAGCTTCTGGGTCCTCATTGCTTATCTTTCCAGGATCGTTGGTGAGACTGGGTGAGTTCATACAAAGGATGCATAAGTGGTAAAAATTTCCACAGTCTATTCTAGGAGAAATGTAGAAAATGAAGGAAAGTATCAATAGTGGAAAGTAACCCATCTTGGTACAGTATGTCAATAGCTTCCTTTTGAAAGTTTAATTTCGTACTGACTTCAACTTTGGAGTTATATATGATCACTTAATTTTAATATTGTTAGTAATTTGTTTTCTGATCAAGGAAAATAATTTAATCCAAATGACAAGAATGTTCACATGTTCTCATGAGTTGGTGTGCTAGCCTTTTCATCAGCTCAAGGATAAGAGTGCTCTCCTACATATCAAAATAATTGTGGTGCCTTCTGCTATTCTTGAAAGTTAGGGTAAAAGTGTTATGTTCATTTCAACTAATGTGTTTTGGATTTTTGAGATATAGCTCTTGGGATTTAATACCATTGTTGCAATGTCACATGACAATTTTTAAGGTTTTAAATTGTACTGGGAATTAAAATCATGTATAACTGAAGTCTTTCTCCTAAGTTTACAGGCAGAGATAGAGCACATAGAAAACTAGTCAAGGAAAACTCAAAGTGAGGTACACTGAAGAAATCAAAAGATTAAATAGATAAATAGAAAAAGGGAGGTACAAGTCTTAGCTTAACTATGAGAAGAAGCTGCATGACAGAGGTTGAGGCAGAATTAAGAAATAGTAGTTAGAGCTAGAACATAATTTAAAATATTTGCACACAGGACAAAGGAAAATCCAGGGAACTAAATAGATTAAGTTCAGAATAGTTGAGAGAAATAACAAGATGACTTCTTCCACCAAAGAGACTGTCCCTAGTGGTGCTTCTTTGGGAGGTACATTAATCAACACTGCAGTGGTCCAGCCAGAGAACAAAAAATATTAAAGCAACTAGACTAAAATAATTCATTGTTCCTACACCTTATCACCAGGTAACAGAGTGCTGCTTAGAGGTAGAACTGCTGTGGGGGAAAGCCACAGGTTCTGCAAAATCTGTGGCCTTCATGTGCTGTCATATAAATTGTGGTCACAACAGGTGTTAGTTTACAGGCTTCAGCAGAGAAGCTGAGGACATGAATGAGCATAGAGATTAGTCTATTCCTTCAGGAGATCCAACTAGAGGAGCAGTATGTCACGTTAACTATGAAGTGTAAGAAAGTTTCGGTTGCGATTTCTGCGTTCTCTTTGTAAGTTAGGTGGAGGACCTCACTTTACTCTGACACCTTCTGAAAGCGCTGCCATTTAACATCTGTCCCTTACAGTCGTGTCCCTGAGTATCACAAGAAAATTCAGGACAGTGACACCAATAGTGTAACATAAAGCAGATACATTCCCAACAATGACTACTAACATACAGTGTCTGTTGCTTTTCTGCAAGAAAGAAAAAGTAGTGATTATAAAATCTAAACAGTCTAGCTGGAAAAAAAAATAAAAAATTGTGAAGCAGTGGGACTGAAAAATACACTGTGATCTACATACACAAGATTGGAAGGGGGAGAGAGTTGGGGTGAAATACGAAAGCCTCTTAAGGGTTCGCCACTTGTGAATTATGCATCTTACTCTCACTAGTAGGTGTAAATGCATAATTCTAATCTGTTCTTATTACTTATTTATAACATGCAGTAGAATGTAAATTCTATGCCTCCTTTGTAGAAGCTTAACATGCCAGTTAAGGTATGCAGATATTTCAGGGAGCCTACACAGACAACTTTCTTGGTATAGCACACTGTTGCCAATTAAAGGGCATAAACTTCAAACAATAAATTAAACTAGCTCTTCCCCCCCATTTACAGGAGCAATATAGACAGGATGTAAGAAATAAGGGAGAGGATCAACAGATAATAAGAAGAGCATTCATCTTGAAATAAACTACTCTGCATTATTATTATTTATGATAGTTACTGTTATTAATAAAGTACATGTGGCATAGAGAAAAAGCCTGCAACAACCACTGAATTTATGAGACTGGGGACAGATGCATGCTCTTTCTTTTATATCGCTGGCACTGATCGATTTGTATTTTTCCCTGATGATGGTTTATGCCATTATAACTGTTTGGTGGCTCCTTACTATTGAGTTATGGTTGCAAAGCACTTCACAAACGAGAACAAGCCTCTGAGCATTATATCCTAATCTGCACATCCTATAGATACGCCATAATACAGAGCAGCTGACTGCACCACCTGTGATCTGTGTACCCACAAACATGATTTATTCTGGTAATCCCAGTTTAATGCATCACATCAGATTGTGGCAGTTATATTATCTGATGACATTACTGACACTACATGACATAACCGGGTAGTGCAACATGTCAAGTTGAAAAAAACTTTGGGCTTTCAGGGTTTTGGGTTTTGATTTTTTCATGTATGTGTGTTTTGAAAATAAATATAAAGCAAGTAAACTTTTTTTTTAAAAAGGGGGAAAAAAGAAATCCCAATAATTTTCCCCATCCACATATTGACCGTATTAATGACTCAACGGCTGGGGCGGATTGCTCCAGTAAGGACAGAGGAGAGCAGGTAGCAGTACAGTTTATTTTACTATACTGCTAATTCTGTGGCCAGCTGAAATCTAGCTCAGCTTTTGTAGTCTTGCAACAGAATTAACTTGCTATAAATTGTCTTGTTTAGAATCGGTGCTCAGAAGCTGAGTCCTCCCACTATTCTTGTTCCAGCACTACAGTAATGTTTTAGTAAACCCCTTTATTCTCTGACTATAATTCAGATATACAGAGCTGTTCTGGTCCTGGGAAGGTGATAGTATCTCTTCTAGAGGAACTCTTAAATCACATGATGCCTTGTCTGGATGGTGAGAGTTGTTCTCTAGTCATCTTGCATGCCTGGTACTGTACAAAATGGTGGAACAAGTTACTGATGATGGATGTAAAAGGCATATATAACTAAATGAAGCTCATAATCTATAAATAAAAATTACTAATCTGTAACCTCTATCTGATAGCTGTTCAAACAGCCATTGTCATATTTTTCTTGTTTAGATTCCAATTTCTAGTCTGAGTGTGCTCTCTCAAGTTTCTGCTTGCTTGATGAATTTATTTTTTTTAAGTATTTTCTCGATTAAAACAATTATTTTGGGTTTAAAATGGTATTTTGCAATTCAGTATGCATATTCAATTTTAAGAAGTAAAAATCTACTAGTAAAATTATTTTCTTTTTTTCAAAGCAAATATTTCTTTTGGAAGTCAATTTCCTTCCTCCCATCCCTCTTTTTCTTCACTTAGGCAGGAAAACTTAAAAAATAAAATACAGTGTTGGAGAGTTCTAAGTAGTCTTAGATACAGAGAGAGAAATATAGGAATCTTGTAGGACTCTTCTACAGATTTTCCAATTACAGTGATGTTTATAAGAATAATTTAAAAAACATGATGTTGATATTTCATGTCTTTCCCCCAGAATTTGATTTGTAAAGATAAACCCGAATCTTCTTGTCTGCAGTAAATATTCCATGATTTTGGGTGGGGTGAGTTTCTCTGAAAATTCCACTTTCTAAATCTATTGGTTGTCCTTTTTTACCTCTGTATTATTGAAAGTTCATGGGAACACAGGGTCCTAATTGCTTTTCTATGTAGCACTTACTACCTTATATACCTGTATGGTGTGTCATCACTGTTTCCTTTTCTCAGGTTGTTTTTTCAGTCTCTTTTCCTAGGAGATTGTTTGTAAGCCAGGCCATTTGTTTGTAAGCCTGTGCTCACTGCCATTTTCCAGACAGACTTTATTTCTGCACTCTCTAATATATGCTATTCCAGTTGAGACTGCACTATTGATTTGTATAAAATGGATAGTAATAGTTGCTGTATTACTTACCATATATTCTTATATAACTTAATATCTTACTGGCTTCTCTTACTGCAGATACACATTCATATGTGTTTTTCAGTAGGTTGTAAAAGTGGCAGTCAGGCACTTCTCTTGACCTGATACAATTAACTTGGCACCAAAGGTAAGGTGGATCTGAATTTTCTTTCTCCCACTGCAGCAAGATCAGAATTACTTGGGAATACAAGATGTACTTCTGTTAGTGAGCCAAGGGGTTCTTGGTCATGCTAATGTGAATCCAAAGTAGTTTCAGTTTTATAGCAGCAGGTATTTGAGATTCAAATTTGCAACGTAGTTGCCTAGTGCAAATATATTTTCCAGTTGTGAACATAAAGCTGAAGTAATACAGAGGTAAAATGTTCAAAACACTTTTTTTTTTTTCTTTTTCACTTTTTTGGGCTCAACGTTGACTGAGAGATCATGGTTCTTATGATGTATACTAACAACTCCACTCTATTTAAGCTGATAGCAATACAGTGACTGGATTGGAAGCATTCATGAATGGCAATTTTCATTTAAATCTTAAAATAGGGCTGCGTCATGCCGTATGATGTGCAAAGAAAGGACAAAGAAAGAAATAACTAAGATAGTGATACTGGTATGACCACAATTACTTCTCTTTGTGTGCCTGGTAAAAATTAATGTTCTCGGTCCTCTTTCTGCTTTCTCCCCCGTGACCTTCAAACTCACCTTATTTGTCCAGCTGTTATAATTGAAGTAAACTAGGGAGACAGTGCATGGTTTTAATTCTAGTAAGCAAAGATGTAACTTGGAAGTTCATTAGGTTCATTTGATGCTGAATGTTTGCACTGACTGGCTATGTGACTTTTTTGGCAGCAATTGAAACCTTTAACAAACCCTCCCCAAATGCCTCTATATTTTTCTGACAGTGACTAATGGTGATGGGCCAGGGGAACACTTTAGGGATGTTAGGAGAAGGAAGGTTCCAAGGAGCTTGATGCATGCACCGTGATTCAGTGACATGAGATGTCTTTAGAGTCACACAAGGAATCAGGTAGATTAATTGGTGGTAAAGTATTAAGAGAAGTTTAAATGTCCTTCTCTGATGTTTCCCTTCAACTTTTTCTAAACAGTGTGGTATGTGGCAATTCCCATGATTTGAGTTTTCAGCTGAGCACCTTTAGGATTTCAAGCTAGTGTGTCCTACTTGGAGGGCAAGAAAAACCTGGAAAATATTCCCATCATAGCTATCTCAGGGACATGACTTCAAAATAAAAGACTGGAATCCTTGTATTTCAACTTTTGCAATGGGAAAAGAATAATACGTATGTTTAATTAAAAAGATGTGTATCTTGCTAGGGTAAGGTTAAAACTAGTAGTTTTACCAAAAAAAAAAAAAAAAACAAAAAGGAAAAATGAAAAAAAATAATCAGGAGTGGATGCTAATGTGGCCTTGTGAGTTGGCCAGGATAAACATAACATTTGAGGGATGGGTTTGTGCTCTAAGTAGTACAAGAGTTTGGACTGATAAATGGCAGAAAGGTTTTTCTGTGCAACAGTTAAGAGTTGTAAGAGCATAACCAAGAGACACTGTTATTAAATATGAAAACAAATAGACTTTATAATCTTTGCTGTTGAAACATAGTTATATTTAAAAGCATTAAAGTACTTTGGAGCTACCACTTCTTCAGAAGTAGAACTGTAGTTCTACCACGGGCATGTAATAGCTTCATTAATTGTTTGAAATCATTGCAAACTGAAATGATTAAAGATCTTTTTGTTTCACATTTGTGCCAAAGGGTTTTTCTTCTTGAATATAACTTTTTACTCGATCCAACATGACTGTCATGTTTTTGGTGCTCCCATATGATACGTGGTTTTGTGCTATGCTCTTTACTTCCTCAGATGGGGCCTGGAAGCTGTACCTTTCCTGAACTCTTCTGAAGCATATAAATCTCAAATGAAATGAGGATTTACTCCTTTATCAGTAATTTGGAAAACCAGCGATATTTACTGCTGAGCTTCTAAAACACATCAGCATTTGTTGGCCAGCTAGAAACAAAGTTGTTTCATCCATATGCCATTGTGTCAAAGTTTTCGCTGGTTAGAGAGCAGAACAACAGCTTATGGTGCTTCCTGAAAATAATTATTTGTGACCCTGAGTTTATTTGTGTCTCTTTATTTCTTGTCCTTGTTTTTAGTGGCTTCACAAAATTCTTTTAATTCTCACTCTGGAATATTCTTTGTTATTAATTAATATCTGTTAGAATTTGCTGCTATCTTGGAAGCTGTTCAATTAATGGGCCAATTCCACATGTGAAAGGCCATTTATTGCTAGGTTAGACAATTAGATACATGAGCACACTGTTTCCTTGGGCTTGATTGAGTTGCTGAAGTAGGCAAGTGGTGTGGTGTCATTTGTGACACCTTGGTTTTTCTGAAATATTTTCAAGGGAGTGATGAGTATGGCATGGGGTTCACAGGAGATCTGTGAAAAAGATGCAGCATTAGTGTAATACCTTCCCAGAGAAGGTTGTATATTAGTGATGGTTCTTCAATAGACAATATAAGTGATTGGTCCTTTTCCTACAGAGAACAGGATATACTATACTAAAAGTTATATATGAGTTGTTGCTTGCTTTCAGAAAATGGTGGAAGGGAAAAAGCTGCTAATGATGTCTGATGGAGCAAGCCTGATAGTACGATCTTGGCACTTTATGAATTTGATTTTTTTTTGTTTTTTGGTAATGCATAAAAGTCAGGTGGTGACATCATTGTATTGGTGATGCAGATTTATAGTCCCAAAGAGTTTACCTTCTAATTAAATATTAAGTTACTGTGAGTTAACTTAACAAACTATGAGGAGGAAGATGAGAGAACAGAATAAGGATGTGAGTAATGAGCTGAAGTAGTCATCCAGTCTACCTACATAAACAACGTGGTGATTGGAATTCTTTGGAAGTTTTTCATCTTCATACTCTCTCAGCAGGTTTTCTTTGTTGTGCTGCTAACAATCCCTTGCTACAGTGCTGCTGTATTATTTTCCTTTGAATATAGCAATGGGATAGCTATTGTCTCAATTATTTTCCTGAAAGCAAGCTATGTGGGGTTCCTTACACAAGTCACGTTTCAACTGAGTGCTCACCAAGACAGGACGTTGCCGTTTCTGGTCCGTACAATAGCTGCCTGAAACCAGGGAGAGTGGGGAAATAGGGTAGAAAAGGGGAGGAAAGAAGGGTATGTGACTCTCTTGCTGTAAACCCGAATACAGAGTGCTGTATGTTACAAATAAATTAAAACACTGTAGACATTACTACTCTGTTATTTTTGAACTGTGATGTACTCTTGGCAGTAAGGCTCATTTTTTGAGTCAAGTTCTTAAATCTATAATTTCAGTGTTGTTTTTTTTTAACTCTACTATGTTTTTCTTCTCCATCTTGGTAACATCTCTCAAATTCCATGCTAAAAGTAGCACTGTAGTGTTGCATATTATCTTTCAATGACTACCCATTAAATTTGATCAAAGCAAAGTGAGTGTTCTTATTGACCATGCAAACAGGGTCATTCTTTATTCTTTCTGTCTCATGCATTGATTGTTCTATCAGGACTTATGCTGGTAGTTATTAGAAACTGGATATATACCAACCACTATAGTTAGATTTACCATGATATTTAAGATAGTTGCCTTGATTAGTGTGGGAAGTTCCATGTATACCACATATATAATAAATGTAGTGGTATGCAAATGTCAATTTTAATGATAGCCACTATAGTTAGCAATTCTCTTGCTGACATATGAGTTCGAAAAGAATTTAGATTGTTTGTATTGCCTCTGAGGTCAAAGAGATGAAAAGGCAGGTTGATCCCTTATCTCCTTGCCCTTCCCCTTTCTCCCCCCTTCCCCCCTTTTCTTTGCTTTGGAGAAAGTAAGTTATGGTTTTAAAACAGATATGTGGGATTTTATTTTAGTATTCTTCTTCTATTCTATTTTTGATGTAAAAAATGCAGAATTATTTTTCTGTCTACTTTCTACCTTACTAGGGTGGTTTGAGGGAATCCTGTACCCCCAAGGAGGTCTGTTTTTTCTTTGCCCTTTAGTACATTTTGCCCTTCTGAATCCAGAAACGACTACAAGACCAAATCCTGAATTTAAGTTTTTCTCAATAAAACACTCTAATTTTCAAGTTTAGCCTTGTTTTGGTAAGAAATAAGTGATTTAAGAGAGTAGTTATTGGAAAATTGCAATAAGAAGCATTTGATATTATTTTAAAGTAGCACAGGGTACTGGAATTGTGGAACACACAGGAATATAACCTGATCAAGCAAATGTGTAGGAAAAAAATTCCAGTTGAAAAGAAAATAGTTGCCTGCTTATTGGGTTCATTTTGTAAATTGAGATCAATGAAATTCTTCCAGCAACAGTATGAAATCAATTGTAAAATAACATATAATTCATGCCCTATATTGTAAATTATAGTTTGTTTGACATTAATCACTGAGTTTTCCATGCACTGGGGTGCATTTTCTTTTAACGCATTCCTGGATAATGCTTGTGGATCCATTTTTAATGTGTTTGAGTGTGATCTGTTTTTCATGTCTACAATTGCCTACATTTGATCTTATGCAAATCATGCAATCAAGCAAATGGAAAACAAGACATTGTTGCTAGAGGACCTTGACAAACAGTGGCTTTGTAGTTTTAAGAACCTCTTCCCTCCTCACTCAGATTCATGTTTGTATCTGTAGTTGTTTGAATCCAGTGATCCATTATGAAACACTTTGAACTTTACATAAGAATATATCTGTCAAATCAGATTGTGACAAATAATTGCATCAGTTATGATGTAATGTGATTTTTATTGTTCAGTTTGTCAGTTTCTGGTTCTAATCTTTTAGAAACACTACCTGCACTATCTTTGTGAGCTCATCCAAACCTTGATGAAGGCTGCGGAAAGATTTGCATTGACTGCAAAGCTCATGCTTTGAGCGACATTCTGAAGTCTCTAATTTCTGTATTTTCTTCTCCTGCTCTCTCTAAAGTAATTTTTCTTTTTAGTCTTTATCCCACTTAAATCTCTCAGATTCCACTGAAACTTCCTATTCAGCATTTATTGGTCAAAATACATTGGCGTTATTAAATCAAGATGAGGAATAAAAATTTCCTTTGATCCTGGAGATATGTTGCTTTTTCCATATTTTATTTTTCTACTTTTTTTTTTTTTAACTTCTTCCTTCCTTCCCCTCTCAGTATGCTTATCAGTTGATCCTAAAGGATCTTGCTGCTCATATGTTCTGTTTCTGTTCCTTGTTATTCCTGTTCTTTTAAACTTTGCATGTTTCCCTGTCTTCTCTTTTTGCTTTTTCCATTCCAGGCACTGAGACACACATAGTAACTTATAGTTGCTTGTTCTTTCAGGGAGGGAAATAAAACATTTTTTCATCTTTCATTCTCTTCCTCCTTGACAAAGTTCTTCTCTCTTCAAATTTAACTAGTATTTCCAGGAACTCTTATGCATGCAAGTAGTCTTATCAGCTACAGTGTGCATCAAATCAGGGTTTCAGTACAAGCTACCTTTTTAAAAAAAGCAGTTCCTTGATGAGGAATTTTTCTTAAAGGAGAGGAAGATAACCCTCCCCAACCCCCATCCCAAATTTGTGTACAAGGAAGACAGTGATCCACCATAAACAAGTGGAAAAGGAGAAATCCACTTTTTATCTTCCACTTTCCCTTGTGTTATGTTCACTCTGCTAAGTGAAGCCCCACAATACAGTTTCAACTTAGAGAGAAGAATCTGTATTCACTGTTTACAAGGATATGAATTAAATAGTGCCGTGGATTGCTTTCAGCTGTTCATTTTTGCATTGCTAAAAGTAAAACCCTTCTGGTCACTTGTTTGCCCACCCAGAACATGGAGTATCTGATACTTGTCTCAAAGACTTCCATCTCCATCTGTACTTTTTGTGGCTTCTCTGATGGCAATACAGTCAGTGCAGTATGCGGAGTTTACTTTCTCTGCTTGCTGAGCCAGCTTGAGCACCTGCTCTGGAGTGTGCTTTCCCCCTCTCACCCACATAAGTACTGCTTAACCCTGGTAGAATCAGCCCCATTATGTTGATTAAACATGTCACTGTGTTACAGGCATTCACTTGATGATTTTTTTTTTTAGTTACTGCATTTTTTTTTAACTCGCACTTTGCCATGTGCTCCATAGAACAATACCACCGAGTGATACTGTGTTTTCAATAAAAGTGCATGAGTTCATTCTCTCCTCACACAGGGTGGAGTAAATCAGAAGGAATTCCATTCCAGCAGGGACTGGAAACATTATATGAGGGGAAAACTAATGAGAAAGAAGTTGGGTCTACAACATTTCTGCTTTAGTGATGTCTTTGTCACGCAGTTGCAATTTTTGAATTTGTGTTCAGAAATATTTTTGTACAAAATGATAATACTATTTGGCTCTGAAAACACTAGCATTTGTTATGTCTTGCAAAAACCCAGAACTTTTCTGGTGTACTAAAAATGTGTATCTATATTATATGCATTTTACTTGTATACCTTATACTGTTGCCAAAATCTCAGTTGTAAATTCCTTCTTAAAGGATTTGCTCATTAAAATCTATGATTTGTATTTTAATAAAAAAAAGAAAAGGATTAGAAAACTATGTCTGCATTACTTTCCTACTATAATTTTTCTGACAACCATTCCTTTATTAGTATAGGGAAGAATATATGAAGTTAAAGATCTTTTAGAATATTTATTCAACAAAAATGCTACATTTTATTCACCATTTTCTGCAGTAATTGAAACCCAAAATAGCTTCATAATAAATAACCATTTAACAGTTGCTTTGCTATACTATTAGACATGTTGTGTTTACTGAAATATATTTTTCAAATATTTGGCATTCATGCAGCTGAAAACAAACAGGCAAAGAGAGAACAGGCCAGTAGGAGTGGTGGCAACAATGAGCTTTCTTTGTGTTCATGCTTATAGTGAAATCTGCATGGAGTGAATCATTGTATGTATTGATGCTTGACGTTCAAGTATCATACAGTACATTTAAAAAAATATATAATCTGGCTGTGTTAATGAACCTGTACTTGTTTTTCCATTAATTTGATTTGATTTAATAATTTTAAAGGTGTTCATTTGCCACTGTAGCAAATTGATATATTATGTAGCACCTAAGAGTCTAACATCTTTGTTTTGTTTGGGTGGTGTACATTCGAGTGTAAATGTGCTGTACAATGGGGTCATCTCAACCAAACTGTGCCCCATAGACCTATTAGTAGTCAGAATTTGAAGTTATTTGCTATTAAACAGCCAGCACCTATTCATGCCTCTGGGACAAATCTGAAACATTTAAGAGATACAGGTCCGTATTACTCTTGATTTTCTGAATTTGCTACCTTCTGAAAGTTACAAAAAAACAAGGTAAAATTAATATACAAAGTAAATTTATATTCCTTTTTTGCCCTAGATTTAGCAGTTTTTACGCCACACCAGTTTCTGCTCACTGCGTGCACGCTTGCTGGCTGTACAAACAGTTACCAGGTCACCTTGTTTACAGCACAGCTGCCACCATCTCATGTAGATGCCCCGGTCCTGATGGTTTTGGATTCTAGAACAATATATGTACAGTAAGTAAGGATTTCTTCTTTTCTAACAACACAATAGTGCATCAGTTTATTCAAGAATTCCAGTGAGTTCAATCAGGGGAAGGGTTTGTAACATAAAATTAAATTTATTATGATTAAATGCATAGAAGTGATTAGTTTAGTGGTTCTGTGAACCTTCTGATTATCACTTGCCAACTTAATTTCCATTTTGTCTTTACGCAATCAGTATAACCTACATATGGGCATAGCCTCTGCAAACTTCAGTTCAGGAAATGTTCTGGTGATATGCCCATTTTGTAGCCTCTGCTTTGTGTGTTACTGTAATCATTTATCTACTGAGTACAAATACTGCATTAGAAGTATGCCTTAGATTTATTTTTATGGTGGCACAACTATGTTTTCATATTGTTAAAATAAACCCCACGAAGCCCCCTAAACAAAGCCTTACATTTTTCAGTATGGCCCGAATCTTTGCTGGTCTTAATCATATTTTGCTTTTATTTGCAGATGGAAAGAACCAGTAGAAGTAAATGGAATCCTAGATCGTTACATAATTTATATTGCCAACAATGAGCAGAATTTTACAAAGTGGAATGTAATCTATAACAGCACAGAACTTTTTCTGGATTTTACTATTCAGCAGCTTTTCCCGGGTACTGAATACCTCATAAAACTAGCTGTAAGTTTTAAAGATGAGTAGTAGAGGTGTAAAATGGTGAAAATGATTCGGATATTGTTAACATCTTAAATACTTAATGGTTCATGTGTCCACTTTATTTAACCTCCTCTTTCTGAAACTAAGGGGGATGTGCTATCCTGAACAACAGTAGGTATTTTGTTTCAGAACAGGCCCTCAAAAAATGTATATGTAATTTAAATACAGATATTCTTCAAGGATAAGTTGGATCATAACTAACAGAGGATTGACCAGAAATACATGAAAGACTTAAAAAATGTCTCCTGCCCCCAATTTACAAGAAAACATTTATTTGAAAATGTTAGCCTTCCACATTTTGTACCATGATAATTTGCTCTTTCTTCATGGAATCTGTATGTAGAAGGAAATAGCAGAGAGTTCAGTGTAAAGTAGCTGTTTGTTTATTCAAAACATCTTTTAAAGATCTTGGTGTTTTCATTGCATTTCTTTATCATTGGTTTTATTTTGTGATGAAATAGAACAGCTTCAGCTCACTAAGAAACCCGAAAATATGTGCATAAAAGCATGGGATTGTCCCTTGTTTTAAGCACACTGTTCATTTTATAACAATACCTATATAAGGATATTTGCTTTGATAAATGCCACAGAAAAATATTCTGCTCTTGATTATGAATAAATTTACATTTATGTAGACTGGGTATGCATTCATTTTTTCTTAACATGCTCTTGAATGTTCTAAATATTATACCACAAAAAATAAACTACCTTCAGGTAATGATAAGGATCTGACTTGAACTTGAAAAAGCAAGGATATTCAGTCTAATTAAAGCTTAGATTCATGTTGAAATTAATTCATTTGTGCCTAGATATTTCAGCGTAGTAAATTGTATAGCATATAAAGTAGCACCATGTCCAAAATTAAGGCAGTACTTCAACAAGCGTTTTATGCCTTTATAAGCAAGCGGCACTGTCAGAAGAGTTTGTGCTGTCCTTCATTGTGCCATATCTCTTCTTTACTCCTGGCCATCTCCTGTGCATGGGGGCACAAGGAGGGAGGATCAGGGCAGAACTAACAGCTAGAATCTGGAGAGCAACCGGAACTGCTTCTTTTGGTGGCTCTTCCTTGGGATATGGTTAAAACAAAGAAGTGTTGTGTGGACTTTGTTTTCACTTCATCAACATGTACAGCTTTTTTAGAAGTTACTGAATACATTTTTAGGAACCTTTGATCTTTATATTTTATTGTTAATTTTGTTGGGGTTTTTTAATATTTGCATTGCATCTGTGGTAACCAGAAAGTAAGAAAAGGTCATTTCTTCTGGTGATGAAGATAACCAGATTTGCCTGGATAAAATGCAATGGTCTGTGATAGGCAGGTTAGAAGATCTAAACATTCTTGCAGCTTTGAAAATGGCAAGTCCAAAAGTGCATGAAATGCCCAATATATTTGAGATGTGTTCTTAAAACATTTGGACCCATTGTATTTAGAACTTGTCAGACTAGATTGAGAAGAATGCAATATTAGAGATTTATAAGTTATGAAGCTTAAACATGGCCAAATGTTACACTTGATGAAAGAAAAACCAAGACCCCACACCCCCACAAAAAAAACCCTAACAAACCAACAAATCAAACATACACCTAGAAAGAAATTGAAATATTTAGTGTTTCACATATAATTTAATCTGAATTTCAATAAAACTTTTAAAGTAAAAACAACAGTATAATACGTTTAACACTAGAAACTTAACTAAATGCTTCATTTTATTTTGGTTAGAATGAAATATTTCTATCAGCTAGAACCTTTTTCTTTTACTCATTTCACAGGTAATATTAATTTTGTTTTGTATCCATGCAAAAACTGATTTTGCTTTATGTGGGAAACTGGAAGTTGAGTTATCAAAAGTTGCAGCTTTGAACACAAGAATCGGGACCTCATCAGCAGAACTTTCAGCACCTCACAGGCTGCTGTCTTTAACTTTTGTATGACAGGTTAATATAAGCACATTAAATAAAGTTAACAAAATGTTTATCTTTGTATGCTGTTAACAATTTTCACAATATATTACTGCTATTTAATATGTAAAAAATTATTTCATAAATGAGTGCGACATGTTTTATAAGTAAATCTAATGCTTCTTTCCAAAAGTCAGCTGAGAAGTCTTAAGGTCATGTCTCCATGGATTAGTGCAAAGGAACTTGCTTTTACTCTGTTTGTGCTCTAAACTGGATGGGTGTGAGCCAGGCCAATCTGGAACCAAATGAAAAACAGAAAGGCTGCATTTAGTACCTGGGGTGGCACACCCATTTATATGACTTGAGTGCTTTTGTGATTTAACTGGTAAACTAATATCTCCTCAGGGCTGTGTTGTGTGGGTAAACTAGCTCAGGTGCTAGCTGGAGGATTGCTGTGTGGTGTCTTGATACGTGATTTGTATCTGTCCCTTGGCTCTCCAGACGCTTTGGTGTTTTTGCAAATTTTGCCTCAAATCTGTTACTCAGTGAAGTTCAGAATGGCACAATGGGACTTGATCTAGGTGTAGGTTTTCATGGCTTTGAGCATCACTGGATATGATTGCCAGAGTCCCAGCAATGTCCTGTCCATTTGGATACATTGATGTAAAATCCTACTATTTAAAATGTAGATAAGCTTTCTTTTACTGTTTTGGGTTGTTTTTTTTTTTTTTTTTTAGAAGAATCAGAAATTTCATACTCCAGCAAGTTTCAGAGATACAAAAACTGAGCTACATTAAATTCAAGAAATAAATGAATAGGAAGCCTGCTGTTACCAGGCCCTTCAGTGAAAAAGCCCTCTACTGCTGAGGAGGGCTTGGTGGAACTTGTTTAACAAGGCAGTAAGGGATGGATGAGGAAGAGGTCTTCCAGAGCTGGTCTTTTTGGCTTCTTCATGAAGTCAGTAGAAGTGAAATAATTTGAAGAATAGTCTACCTTTGCTGGAAGGATGATGTTCTTAAATATTTTCCTTATCAAAATGCTAACAGTTATCTGAGCATCTGTCTAAGATGACTTTTTTTTTTTTTTTTTTTTTGAAACTGTCATGTTTAAAGTAAATGCCACTTTTGGATGTTCCCCAAACTGAAGTTGCATGTTTTCATGTTTATTTGATAGCGCAGACTGAACACAGGGAGTAATTTTGTAGTTATGTTGGGAGTGTAATTTCCAGTGAAATCAAAACAATCTTGGTGTATAAAATAACCTCTCATTTTCAAACAGTTCTTATTTTTACCCACGGGGCTAGTATACGCTTTTGGAGTGGGGTAGGAAATACACTGACTGCTCCCTGATTGAGAGAAACATTTTATTCCTGGAGATCTGGACAGCAAGGTGATTTTTCCTTTGTGTGCTGATGATCCAGAGTGGGCTACTTGTCCACTTCAGCCGTGGGCAACTCCTAAAAACACAGGTGGTCCCATAAGTTTTAATTAAGAGTATGTCTGAATCTGAATCTTTGTTGAATTCAGGTTTTGATTTATTTTATTGCTAAACAATAACATTAAAAAGAAACAATAAACTAAACCAAGCCCCTTTAAATCCAGCACAGAGTTTATATATTCTTGTATATTATTTTTAACTTCTCTAAGAAATCCTGTCTCTTATCATTGATCTAAGGGCAAGTAATTGGAAAACCAGCACATGTAAGGACCATAGCTGTGTAGTCTTATGTTTGTGTATGTAAAACTTTCAAAGTCTGTTATATGGGGCAATATGCACATTTTCTTGCACGTTGGATTCTTTCATAATCAAGCAAAATGTAAAAATCATGTAATCAATCTTTTCTTCTGTGGTAACTGAAATACAGATGATTTGATTTTGTTATCCATAAACATGTAATAATAACTGTTACATATTGATTTATAATAGAGTGTTTTTTCACTATTTTTATTGCATCTGTGCGCCAGTCTGTGTGCTGTCATGAAGTGCAGGACTGTCTGAATGGCATTTTTTTCTCAATAACTATTTGAGATAATTTTTTAAGTGTGTTGCAACTTGGTCAGTATATTCTGCTTCTGGAACTTGTGAGAACTTTTCACTCAATTCCAGGAGAGTTTTGCACAGTAAATGATATATACTGTACTGTAATTTTCTTTACCTGCAGCTGCAAAAGCAATGGAAATCTAATTGTGATTATGACTCATAGTCAAATGCAAAATGCTACGAGTCAAACATTAGTATAATGTTTTAGCTATATTATACCTAAAAACTAAGTATCATGAGTAGCAGATCTTGTTATTTAAAAAAAGAGGTAAACAAATCTATGCTAAGAAAAGTATTTTCTGTGAAAAGCACAGACTTGCTAAGTTTAGATAAGTAAAATTTATAAAACTTTACAAAAAATCATTGCTAAAATTATTGGCTTTACATTGAAATATGTTTGTTTTGATTCATATTTTAAGGCTTGCACAGGAGGTGGATGTTCAATAAGTGAAGCTAGCACAGCTATAACAGATGAGAGTACACCAGAAGGTGTTCCTGCTCCAAAAGCCCAGTCATATTCATCTGAGTCCTTTAACATCTCATGGACTAAGCCTGAGTATCCGAACGGTAAGTGAACTCTTTTAGCCTCAAGTTAAAAAGATGATTAGTAAAGGTAAATTAATATTCTAAATGGCAGCTTATATGTGGTGCTTAATTTTTAATGATCATTTTAGCACATAAAATACCTGAGATAGTATCATTGTCCGCAGCTAGGAGATTGTGGTTTTCAGCCTATGGTATGGTTTCAGTGGCTCAAAAGTGCTCCCTTTTGATAGTTCTTGTGTACTGCATCTCATTGTTTAATGTTTTCCAGGATAACTGAGCTGAGGAATAGGCATTCTTGGAGAATATCAGTCTAGGATGTTCATTTCACCCTCCAATAAAACATTAATTTCTTTTACATTAATTGATATGTAATAATCATTAGATTTGTGTTCTACATAGTCGTCTTGAAGGTGTACGTTTCCATGGCTGTGGAAGTTAAATAATATATTTTCTTTTGTTTAGAAATGTTTTCCATTTTGAAATATTAACGGGTAAAACTTCTGGACAAATTTTACATTTCTAATGATATTGCACAATATCATATGGCCTTGGAATTCACCTTGATATTTTATTTTTATCATACATGTAACAGTTTAAATCACAGCAGAGGATGTTTATGCAGAAATCACTGAATTTAAAGCAACAGAAATATTTTCTGTCATTGGCTTATAATATTGATATATATCAATTATTTCTCACGGTGGTTTCACATGAACTTCATTTTTCCCCTGCAAGTTTTCGCCTGCTTTCAGTTGTGGTAGAGCACATCCTACTTGTACAACTTCACTACAAGACACTTTAAATGATTCCAAAAAAAATGGTGATTGTAGAACTACATATATGTAATATTCTCTAAGTTCCTACATTACTTTTCAAAAGAAATAAGAGTATGTCATTTGCTGTTAAATAATGTATTTGATATTTAATGGTTCTTTGTATAGGAGTCATATTGAAGAATTTGCCTTCTAGCCCCTTAGAAACCCTCTAACCCTGTTCCTAAAATCCCATCAGCATCTGTGGCAAAGGCTTAGAGGAAAGCAAGGAGGAAGAAAAAAGGGGCAGGGCTAACGGATGGGAGGGGAGGAAAGCGGGGGCAGGAAGGCAGAAAGGCCATGTATGTGACTTAGTGGCTAAAGTGAATAATTTTCAGCGAAATGGGCATTTTTTATATGTAATAGTTTATGTCAGGACCTGATCCTGTTATCCTTGCATTATGGGAAAAAATCCAAATAGTTTAGAGAGTGTTTTAACTAATCAAATAAATATAAATATATGCATACATATATTTATATGTGCAACAGTACAGGATAAAGACCTATAGTTTGGTAAATAAATTTCCACATGCTTCCATTAAAACAAATAAAAGTTGGGAATATGTAACTAAATTTGCATGTTGTATCTTGTTGTTAATACAGCATTTACTACGTACAACTTGGCTCTGCTTTTAAATACAATGAATAGGTTGTTAGAAAACAACTGAGATTGTTAGAGCACCCTTAGAAAATTTGCAGATGACACCAAGTTGGGCGGGAGTATTGATCTCCTTGAGGGTAGAAAGGGTCTACAGAGGAATCTGGCCAGTCTGAATCGATGGGCTGAGGCGAAATGTGTGAGGTTCCACAAGGCTCAGTGCCAGGTCCTGCACTTGGGTCACAACAACGCCACGCAACGCTACAGGCCTGGGGAAGAGCGGCTGGAAAGCTGCCTGGAGGAAAAGGACCTGGGGGTGTTGGTGACAGCCAGCTGAATATGAGCCAGCAGTGTGTCCAGGTGGCCAAGAAGGCCAAGAGCATCCTGGCTTGTACCAGAAATAGTGTGGCCAGAAGGACTAGGGAAGTGATTGTCCCTGTGTACTCAGCACTGATGAGGCCCAACCTCGAATACTTGTTCAGTTTTGGGCCCTTCACTACAAGAAGGACATTGAGGTGCTGGAGTGTGTCCAAAGAAGAGCAACAAAGCTGGTGAAGGGTCTAGAGCACAAGTCTTATGAGAAGCAGCTGAGGGAGCTGGGGTTGTTTAGTCTGGAGAAAAGGAGGCTCAGGGGAGACCTTTTTGCTCTCTACAACTACCTGAAGGGAGATTATAGTGAGGTGGGTGTTGGTCTCTTCTCCCACTTAACAAGTGATAGGACAAAAGGAAACAGCCTCAAGTTGCTCCAGGGGAGTTTTAGACTGGATATTATGAAAAATTTCTTCAACAAAGGGTTGTCAAGCACTGGAACAGGCTGCCCAGGGAAGTGGTGGAGTCACCACACCTGGAGGTATTTAAAAGATGTGTAGATGTGGCGCTTAGGGACATGGTTTAGTGGTGTTGGGTTAGGTTAACAGTTGGAGTCAATGATCTTAAAGGTCCTTTCCAACTTAAATGGAAATGTTAGTGTTAGGTTAACAGTTAGAGTCAATTATCTTAAAGGTCCTTTCCAACCTAAATGGAAATATTTCTGTGATTCTATGAAATACAATAAATAGCTTGTTAGGAAAGCTGTGAATCTGAACTGGATGAGCAGCAGATGGGATAAGAATCAGGGGAGCTTTATAAAAGAAATTATATTCTTCTGTCCCTTGTCTTTTCATCCATGGAAACTGGAGGTGTCAACAGCCTTGATGACAACACTGTTCACCTCTCTATTGGGGTTTTGAACAGTGCATTTAGGTAGTTACCACATTTGCCATATATTCTACTCCTGTGTAATCCCGAATACAACCTGTGTAGGCCTCCTGTGTGTATTTCTCCCCTTTAAAAATATTCTGTGATATTTTCACATCTTCTCACTATTTGAAGCCCATTGGAGTATTTTTCCCTTGGTACTGTTCTTATTTTTTGGTGATATTGGATACCATGCATGTTGCTGTTAGAGGGTTTTCCTTAGGGTCAGAACTGATGAAAGGGATTCAGCGAAGTCAGCTGCTGCTGTCCTGCCTTGCAGGGAAAGGCTGCTGCTTTTCACCTGTGAGCTCTTGCTGAGTACTTAAGAGTGGAAGAATTGCTATCTCATGAGCATTTGGCAGCCAGAAAGGTATTAGGAGAGCAGGGACTTTGTTTTTTCACCATAATAATAATATGCTCACCCTTGCACGGTGGTCAAGAAGGGATATGCACATTTTCTTTCATTTTTCTTCTTTCTTCTGCCCCACTTTTTGGGGAGTTTCAAAAAGATCATATAACTAAGAACATATTTTCCCATTCTCGTATTTTTTTTCTTTCCAATTTCTTATTTTCATCCTTTTCCTTATTTCATAAAAAGAATTTTTTAAAAAAAGGTCTAAAACTTTTCACTAAGCAACTGCTTAATCAGGAAAGATTGCATTGTTCGGTAACTTTATTTTGTTCATTCTCAGCATATCTTTTGGGATGCCTAGTGGCCACGTCATTTATAATCGCTCTCTGTGTCAGTATTTTAAAACTGTGTAGGAGGCTGAAAAATATCATAGTTGAGAAAACTGAAATATAAGAAAGACAAGCAGAAGGAACTTTCTCTTAAATTTTCTCACATCAGCATTTTACTGGTGTATTCTCATAGTCAGAAGTTTCTAAGTTTTTTTTTCTTCCAAAAAGATAGAAACTGTTTCCCGCTTTTGACTTAATTGGTTTGAACTTGGTGAGTTTTAGTCTACTAGGTGTAAGTAGTGCTTTTTGAAATTACTCAACTTGGCTTTGTTTCAGGGGGAAACCTCAGAATTGCAAAGATTTGCATATCATAAATTGTCATCTCCTTAGTAGATCTCTGGTACCATTCCTTTACCTCCCTTCTCCTTTCTTCTGCTACTGTATGACAAGTTACTGTTTATTTCAATGGGCTGAGGAAACTTATTACTGTCACTGATGTTGAATGGGTGTGTAGGCTGACTGGGGTTCAGACAGCATAGACTTTACTATGGTCTCTTGATATATATGGAGTCCAGCTGGTTGCCACCAGTTAGAAAAAGTTAAGGGGGATTAATATGCTACCCTTGAGGCTAAAGGTGGCAAATAGGATTAAAGGCTACTTGGCTTCTTCATAAAGATGGCACAATGGGGGGAATCAAAGCTTTGAGATAAGAGTTCATCTAGATGCCAAAGGCTAATGCTATCCAAATGTGGATATTGAATTTCTGGGCTCCATTTTTCATTGAATTTAAGGCCAATTTACATTTTTTTGTGAAAAATTTTCATTTAATAGAAAATAGAAAATGATACACCTAATTGTTGAAAGTTGCTTCAGAAATGTCATTTATGTACCTGGTGTAGAAAAAAGATTTGGAAGATGGTATGCTGAATATGCTTGTAATATGCACATTTTCTTTGTCTCATTTTCAAACCAACAATAAAATGGCTGATGGGACATGGCCCAGAGGTATGCCATTTTACAGCAGGACCCTGTTCTATTTCTATCAGACATGTGTCACATAAGTAGATAGTGTAATATAAGCAGTATTGAACATTTAGTTGAGGGCAAGATATGGAGAAGCTTATGAAAAAACATGTGACATCAGATATTCTGTTTTGAGCCTTCACTATTCTAGTGGCCTCAATAAAGAATCATATATTCTTCAGAACATATCCTTTATAGTCTTGCCATATAATTTGAGGTCTGCTCTTTTAAAATCCATCCACATAAAAAAAGTGACCTTATCCCTTTTCACCATTGAAAATTTTCTGTAGACAGTCACTTCTCAAAAACTTCACTTTACTTGTGTACATGTCATAGATAAAATCAAGTCATGAGCTGGACTGTATCTTCCAAGGCTATATGTATGGGAAATATTAGGTATAGTAAAAACTAGTTTATATTCAGTGAACTAATTCAGTACTTGGTTCTACAAATCCTTGTGCTTGTGAGAAACAACTTGTGTTTGTGGTCAGTGAAACTGATGTAGGTAAAAGTATGTTTGCTTAAGATTTGACCTCTAGATTGTACCTTAAGAGTAAAGTGCTTGTATCACTTTAGATTCAAAACCTGTTTTCATCTTTAATGTCTGGAATATTGTCCACAGTTTATATGGCCTTACACAGGGAGGGGAGAAGAGGAAGAAAAAGGGAAGATTGTGCAGCTTTCTACAGTTTAAGCTTAATTTGCATTGTTGGATTTCTTTCAAAAGTGAAACGTAATTGTACTATAGTCAATTGCGATTTTGTCTTCAATGAAACCAAGGTTTAATCTAGCTACCTGGACTTAATAATTATGAAGAAACTGCATCTTTTCTTGGTGACCATGTGTCACTCATGAAGCCTTGTAAACCACAAAAATGTGTTATACTCTTCAGTATTTCAAGGATGGTAAATTTCAGGAATTTCCAGCAAGTCTTGAGGAGTACATAAACTTTGGGCCGACTTTGAACTTCTTCTCAGTATGCTTTGGAAACATATACCGCTGAAATAGAGAGGCTAAGTTATTTATCCCTGGACAGAAAGAATTATTGCCTGATTTAAAAAAATGGCTTCACATTTCCAAGTCAGACTACTAGCCCTTTTGTTCTGAAATGTACTTTTTTTCTTTCTTTTCATTCTGTAATTTTCTCCTTCAGAGTCATATAAGACAAAGGCAGAAGTAAAATCAAGAGATAATAGATCATCTTATTAGAGACGATTGTTCTCTGACAGTACTGGGAGGACTAACAAAAGCCCAGCATTGACCAGCAAGCTGCTCCTCAGAGTGTAGATGCTGCATAGTGCTGTGGTTTTAGGAACACTTTAAAATAATGATCCAGTTAATTAATACTGAGTTACAGTGGGGATCCCGTAGAGGTACATATGACACCCACATTAATATCAAATGATCTCATCACGATTCATGCTGTTACCATAAATAATCAAAGGAATTAATAACCCATTACTCTAAAGGGTTAGTGCTACTGGTATAGGTACTTCAGAGTTGGGGTTTTTTTCCCTGTAGAACACCTCCTTAATGCCAGTGTTCACATTTTTCCTCTGAGATAAATATAATACTTTTATATATATATAAAATTTGTTTATTTAATGTAGGGCAAATACCAACCACTAATGCCCTTGCTTTACAAGCAACTAGACACAGAACCCCAAGGGATTTTTGCTTTAGGAAGCCTGTCAAATGTGGTAGGATTGATAGCATGAGATTTACCAGGACTTCCTCCCACATGCACATCTCTGCTGTCTGACTTGAGTTTAGCCTCTCACTTTTCTAGAAGAGAAAAGAATCAAGGAATCTGTGAATCACTTCACTATACTCAGCTCTGCATTGCTTTAGCATATAAATCTTTTGAAGTATAACTCTTCAAAGCTTAGCTGAAACAGTTGTGTATACACTTTTATTTATGAAGCATTTCTTCATTCAGTAGAGGGGAAAATCTTTTCTTAATTTCAAACAGAATCTTCCTCAATGTAGTTTCAAACAATTCTGTTTTAAGGGAAGGAAAGATGAACTGAGCTATATTTTTTACATTATGAAGATGTTTTCTATAATGAGAAGATTAGAAGGCATCCTCTAAACTGAACTCACTTCAAATGAATCCTATAGCTTTGCATTTATTGGCCTTAAGATTTCACACTTAATTAGCTTTTAAAAAAGGAGAATATTCAGAAGTGAGAAAGATGGAGGAATAACCCTGAGAAGAAGTATTCCTTTGCAAGCTCAACTTCTAAAGTCTAAGCAAATCTGTAAAATTTGGTCTTTAGTTCATTAAATTCAAACACTGTGTATATATAGTCTGTACAGGATTCATGCTATACTATCATGCACCTTTGGAAGAACAGAGATTTAGATTTCCTTATAAGTGGGATAAGCAATCACCTGCAATTTTTGAGCTAGTATTAGTCAATTACACCAGAAGGACCATTCTGTCCTATATCTAAAAGTCTTGCTAATGTTTGTTTTGAGTTTGAAAATGTGTTTTCTTTCTTTAGATTGAATAGGTAAGGAATAGTTTACTTCAGGACTTTTTCTACAGCATACTGGGAAGGAGACAGCAATCCATACTATTTTGTGGTTTTGTTTAGAAAAGTGGGTAAAACTGTTTTCCAAAAAAAAACCCCATGAATTAATGAAGTATCTAGTTTGTCGGCAAAATGTAGAAAATCTCAGATAATTATCAATGAGTATCACTAAGGTGTTTTGTGTGACAAAATTATTTGTTACCAATTTATTGTAGTTACAGCACTGTCCTAAGTTGTCCTTCAATGTTTCAATTACATTGTAGATCATTATTTTTTTTCTAAGTCTAAAGCTGTTAAGATGTGAGATGGTTTTGTGTGTCTTTCCAGTTCTTGTTTCAATAGCCATATGCAGAGTAGGTTGTGAAACAGAATTGCCTCACTTTTCCTGATTCCAAGGTGATGTGAGCTGCTCTTCAGAAACAAGTTTGTTAAGGGGTATCTTTGGAACAGTGTAATTGTTTTTAAAACATGCAATACACTTGCGAGGTTTTCAACAGTTAAAGATGGGAGAGTGTGTTTCTTCTAAGTGTTGCATACACAGTCCTCCTTAAACACATACCTGCTTAACTGCAAACTGTTTGAAATACTACTACTACCACCCTAATGCCTGTAGCATGTTTTCTTCTAAACTCTGTAGCTCTTTAGATATTGAGTGCTATCACATTGTTTTCTAGGTATTATTACTAGCTATGGATTGTATATGGATGGTGTTCTGATGCAAAATTCATCACAGCTAAGTTGTTATGCTTATGGACTTCCTCCTTGGAGTCTGCATTCCTTCAGAGTCCAGGCATGTACTGCAAAAGGCTGTGCTTTTGGTCCATTGGTGAGTACCTTAATTTGCATTCTGGGAGTGTAATAAATGTCAGATGACAGTGAATATCAGAGTAAATGGTGATGATTCACCCTGGTCAGTACTAACCCATCTGGCAAAATGTGACATTTAAAAAAAAAAATCCTGTTTAAGAGCTGCTAAGGATTTGATAGGTCACTGTTAGGCACTGTTCCAAAGTAGAACATAGGTACAGTGAAGAAAGGCAAAATTTGAGCTGAAACACACATTATTTAAATTAAATAGAGTTAATGTGTTTGAAAGGTGCAGATGTGCTTTAGCCAGATTTATAAGGATGTATATAAAGAAAGAGTTACTGTTTCAAGTAACGAGCAAATTTCTAGCTGCCTGACTGAAAGGACTAAAGTTAATTTGAGAATTGCAAAAGCCAGAAGTGGCAACAGAAGCAACGAAAATATGGTGATTCATAAATATCTTTTGAATGCAAGTATGTGATCGAAATATTATACTGAACATATTTTAACAGTCTTGTACAACACCCAATTTTTTCAGGATTTGAGAACACAGGAATATTAAATTTGGTGTGTGAAGCAGAAGCCTTCTGAGGCTTTTTTATTTTGTTAAATGTTTTTAGATGTATAACAGAACTGATAAGTCCAGTATGATTTCATAGTACTGTAGCTGATGAATAACTGAAATAATATCTACTATGCTTGGTTTTGTTTTCAAGCATAACTGAGAAAGAAACCTGTGTTAATTCTGAGATTTAATTTTTTGTTTAATTCAGCTTTATGTGTGCACTTTTAATTTTGCTAACAAGAAAAGGAACAAAAAAGAAAAAAATGAATATTTGGGAGTTATTCATGTTGTTCTGTTTATTTTTTCTTCATAATTTATAATATCACTATCTTGTCCTCTGGAAAGAACATCCAGGTTTTATTGTTATGATATAATTCGTTAGTCATATTTTCAATATTCTTTTCAAGATTGCTTTCTTTCAAATGCTGATAACATCATCTATCTGTAGAAGATTAGACTTTATAACCATTAAACATTTTATAGCTTGCTCTACTTTGAACGATATTTACTCTTAAAAGCTTGAATGGCTTTTTGCCTGTTTTTCTTGTACAATTTTTACAACTTGATATATACCCCATAAGCAAACCTTGTTTTAAGGTGTTTGATGTGCGGTAACATAATCCGTTGTGTTAGTAGTGATATTTAAGTCAGGTTATTACCAGACTTTGCATACAGATGAAATATGTATGTTTTCAGTACTTCTGTCCTATTAAATAGACATCGCAAGGACAGAACAGAACAGCAGTAGTTAGGGTTTTAAAAAATATTTTTAGTAGCCTTTTTTCGCATCTCCACTGAACTGCAGATTTATAACTTGACTTTTGAAACAATTCAAAGTAGGGGTCGCTGTAGCTGGTACTCATCTGCATCCCACGATCAGTACACAAACTGTTCTCTAAAGCCAGCGATCCATCTCTAATCACAGGAATTGGAGTACAACATCTTTATTTAGGCTCACCTAAGTGCTGCCAGGAAGTTAAAGCACTGCATCTTCATCTGATTTTTTGAAAGATTTTTATATCAATTACAGAATAAATCCAGCACTTAAAAAAAAACCCAACAAACACCCAAAAAAACCCCAATCAAACGTTTTGCCTGTACTCTAAATAGTATGGGAAACATCTCCCAGCAGTAAACTGAGATGCTTCCAGCTATTTTTGTTGCTGATCTTGTGCTTAATGTGCCCTAATCGATGAATGAATGCTATGTGACTATCCTAAATACGGAATTTCTCCAGCTTATGTTTCTGAAGATGGCTCTGAAGATCTTAATCAATTATGAGAGCATTAGCAGTTACTGTTAACTTTCTTATGCGGGTTAGATAGTTTTTAATTTCTTTTTTTCAGTGACTGATTTATTTTCAAGTGAGATACAAATTGATGTAAATGTAAACATGTAAATTAAGAAATGCTAAATTTTAATCTCTTTCTAGGAAAGCCAAGATACTGCTTTTGCGTCTGTTCTAATTGGGTTTTGTTGCTTAAAAAGGAATAAAAATATGGATATAGTGTAACTTCTAATAGATTCTTTAGAGGAATTCAGGAGGTCTGAAATTCTGTTGATTTTGAAATGTGTTAGCTCTTGTAAATATCTTGTAAATAAATGGAAATGGTCAACACTGAATATTTGTCATCTCAACCCACTGCTATTAAACTTAAATTTCAGGTTTTAGCTTATGTGTATGCTAGTACATTTTTTTAAAACTTAGATGGATAACAGTGTTTTCCCAATATTATTATTATTTCTATCCTATGATTTAGTGTTACTGAGTATTTTATTATTAATAAACGTATCTGAAAATATTACAGAATTGTGTATAAATAATGTTTAGAAAAAGAAACATGAAACAGGTTCTCTGTGCCATATGTTTATATACAGAGCGTATATTTTTTGCACAAAATATTATTTGCAAAATACACTGCAGAGGTGTACCTGTAGAAGATACTACATATACTGATTCTAAACAGTGTTTCAATATGTTTTATACTGGAAAGAATAACAGGTCATAAAGAAAAGGCTAGAGACACAATACAGCTGTTGCAGCTGTTTCGGATGTGGTATAGTTTGCTACAAATTCATACTGTTTTAAGAATATTTAAATCCTCTTCAGTAGAAAAAAATAGTTTATATTCATTTCTCCATGTTTCTGATGTGATGAGATCGGAGTACTGGCATTTAGCAGCACCACTTTACAGGAAATTATTTTAGCTTAGAAGGCACAGTTTAGTCAAATTGTTCCATAAGGATGTTTTTGACTGAAGTATCCAAATAATCAATGTGTCACTGATCCAATAAATCTGTGAAGCATTTGTTTATCTTTAAGCATGTACTTTATCCTGTTGAGTTTACTGCAACTGCTCAGCTATTTTAGAGTGTATGAATATAGAAACACATGTAGAGATACTGATGCACATCAAAGATCTAACCTGGTACTTATAAAGAAAAAGCTTCCCAAATTTTACATGCTAAAAAATAAAACATTCATGTTTCAAGGACAGAGAAAGTATGTTTGGTTATTTTGATGGCAGAGCAGGTGTGGCAGATTAAAAATAGCATTTATTAGCACTCCCGTGAACTTGTAGCTGAGAGGCTCTTAGAAAGGTGTGAAACCATCTTATACCTTAGGAAACACCAAATAATTAATGTATGAGAAACAAACTTGTTGCCATAAGTAACATAATAGCAAATTATTTTGTTCCATAGCACTGAATGTTTACTATAAGATATTAAATATAAATACTAAATTTCTATAATATTGAATGAGTATTTATTTATATTAAAAAATCTTCCATATTCATTACATTTTCCAGTTCTTTAATCATATTTTGTTCTCTTTTAAAGATCTACTTTTTATTGCAACTTATATTTGTTAGGTGAAATTAGAAGTTAATTCAGGGAGCAACCAATACTCCCCAAAGGATATTTTTTCTCTGAAATATCTATAGTATTTTACTACACCATTTAAATGCATGTTCCTTACAGTTGTCTTTTAAAATGCAGAAACTAAAAAATCTGTGGTCTTCTCTTGCTGCTTCCTCTCCTAGTGCTAAGCTGAGATCATTCATCCACATGAGGTGCAATGATATTTTCAAGAAATTAATCTTTCATTCTTTTCCAGTATTTATTTCCTGTTCCTTACAGGGGTCTCCATATAAAGTACGTCAGTTGCTGGAGAGCTTCAAACAAAGGAAAGTAAAATGCTTAAAAATTAGGACACCTGCAGTGTTAGTTACATTTTTTTTCTAAATAAATAATTTTCCTTAAAATTTTGCATTTCTCATTCCTTCTCTATTTGTAAACTATGGTAACAAACCTCAATCTCGTGGTTGAACTTACAGGTAGAAGCTCGGACCATGGAAGCTTCCCCCGAGGGAACAGTTGATATATTTGCTACTGTGGATGGGTCCAAAGAAGTTCAGTTAAAATGGTGTGCCCCAGATAAACCTAATGGAAAATTGACCTACACAGTCCTTGTCACTGGTCTCTTCTATGCTGATCAAGGTATTTTTTTTCCATTATAGTAAGTCTAATGATAGCATTGATATTTCATTTCAATTTAAAAAAAAATTCCTTTAGCACTAAATTTTTCTCCTTTTTTGCTACTCCATTGATTATTTTAGAATTATCAATTTTATTCTTTAAGAACTGCTGCTTTGATTTATGGTGCTTTACATTTGTACAAACACATAAATTGGCAAATAAAGATAAGCCCTCTGCACTCATTTAGTCTCTAGATATACACATGGAGTCTTATCTCACAACCTTCACTCAGATAAGGAAGCTATACTCAGAAAATTTCAGTTGGTTTGCTTATATAAGTAGGAGCCACTCATGAGAACTGTTTATAATATGGTTGATCATGGGTATATTTGAAACTTATATAAGTTGCCATAAAGAAGTAAGGATTAGAAACAGCCAGCCGCCTAAAAAAGTATGCAATGAAATCAGACACTTGTTCCTAAAGAAGAAATGGAAAGAAAACCAACTCTTTATGTAACAGACTCACCATACAATACAAAAGCCTGAAAAGTAATAGTTATCTGTTAAGCCTTATTGTATCATGAGGTGCTGTTTTATTTCCACTGGTTTATATTGTGGCTTGTTGGGGGTATGTTGTGTCTTTTAAACCTAAACATAGCAATGTGGTCTTGGGTGAAAATGTTGCTAAATCAGAGCAGGTAGAGTTAGACAGTGATGTTGCCTTTGCATAAAAGACTATATAAGGCTCTAAAGAATGTAAATGGACATTTTTTCCAAATGTATTACATAAAGTGCATATTTTTCAGTTGAAAGTAAAATGCTGTGTCCTCTAATTATGATAAAAATGTAAAATACTTGGGCAGTGAATAAAAATTAATGTTCACAAAATGCATGTGAGCATTTAATACGTCAATTTGAGCTATTAAGTATACTCTAAGGTATAATAAATAATAAAATATTGTACACAAATAATGTTTATGAATTACACCTAACAACGTCATTAATTTTTCGTGCACTTTAAATAGCATGATTGACATCAGGCAACAATAAAAATGTTTTCTTATGAGTATAATACAAAATTGTGGTTGAAAATAACGTTTGGATGACATTTAATCCTTCTACGTACTGTACGCAAATTTAATCAGTATTGTAAATGCAGTAACAGATAGAGAATTGAATCACTGATGTCTTTATAACTTGCCTTTTTTTTCTGCTCAGAATGAGAACGATTTGTTTCCAGTATCGCTGCTAAAGAGAACATATACGCTGTAATTGCTGTCCTCTGCGAAGTAGTATATAAATGAACTTGTTTGTGTGCTGTTGGGAGAAACACATTCATTGAAGAGTGTAATGTGTGGTAGGCAGTCTCAGCTGACCCCTCACAAAGGCTGTTGTGTCCCTTTTTTATGCAATGAAGGCTTTGATGTATTCTGCTGTGAAGCACTTGTAAGATTATGAGGAGAAGGAGTGATGATCAATTTGAAAAAAAGGAGCAACATTTTGGCTGGACCCGTGACAGCACAGCCATTTCCGCCAAGGCAGCAGGGTGAATAATGCAAAAGCCATATTCCCCTTGTGTTTAATCTTGTATTGTTTTTGCAGAGAAAATTTCTGCTTGCTTTCTAAGTCATGTCATCCTC